>NC_056576.1:5028373-5081528 GCF_018340385.1 Cyprinus carpio | reverse complement strand
ATATTAAGCAATAAATAAAAAATTCCTTAATGCTTGACTTATATTAAGCAATAAATAGATGATCATTAATAAACAAATCAACCATACTTGATTACAACTACAGTCTGTGTGTGTAACGAAGCATCAACAGTGAGAATCCATCTGCAGCTTCATTCCAAAACAGGCAAAGTCAAACACAGAAGACAATCCAAATCATAGTCAGGAGAACGCAAGGGTCAGGGCAGGCAGAAAACAATTGAGGAGTCTTTAGATGTTTTTTGAAAATGGTAAAGACTCAAATATTTGAGACTGAGATCGGGAGGTAATCAGTAATTTTCGAACCTGATATATTTCCTCGCTGTCAACCATGATGGGTGGGGACCCTGGTCTGCTCCTCTGGCTCTGCTCTCTCTCAGACCACTGCGGGTTTGAGGAAGTGACAAGTGAAAGTGGGGAAAAATGCGATAGTTAGTGGGTAATGCCAAACGGTAGGAGACTGGTGTCAATTTGTTTAATAATTTGGAAGGGACCCCACATCACACCTGGGACTGGAAGCTTTCTGCATGGGAAGTCAAGGCGGAGATCTCGGTTTACAGCCAACCCCAATTGCCCTCATGAGTGTATTCCAGATCGGACGACAGTGGCGATCATCTTGAGATTTTTGTCCTTCTCACAGCATGCAGTAAGTGTGTGGAGCTTGGTGCCATACGTTGTCACTCCTTTGGAGCCAGTCGGATTGACTTAGTGTATACCTTAGTGGGTTCTTCTGATCATGGGAATAACAGTGGTTGTAAGCCCAATATGCATTTAAACAGCGGTGATCCCCAGTCGAGGGCTTCTGTAGGGCAAAGTACGCACTTATTCTCCCCACATGAGGTATCAGCTTCCAGTCAGACTGAGTCTGTTGAGCAGTAGGACCCTGAAGGAATCGTGGTATCATTAAGCTGACACATGGTGTTAACGTGCAAGAGAGCATTGTAGTTAGAAATCCCCTTGCACCTCATGGGTTTTCCGTTGAATTTATCCCGGGTGAGAAACCAGGCAAGGATTCGCTCGAAGGAATGGAGAAGGAGGTGGTATATTCCACGCTCGGCTGGCTACGCGTCCTCCTCCGAAGATGACGCACAGATACTCTAAAGTGCACTCACTATCTCCTTCGAGAGCATTGTTTAGTCGAGTATAGCTTCTTCGCAGCTTGAGCCAGTGAGTTGATTTTGCCTGAGCGGAAACGTCGGTGGACAAGTTGAAACGCAGAACTGCTGGATTTTGCTGTGGCGCAGTCCTTCTGTAACGAAACATCAACAGAGTGAGAATCCATTACAAAATCCCTCGGCAGATTTATTCCAAGCGATGAGTAAACAGGCAAAAGTCAAACTTCCACAAACACAACAGAGAGACAATCCAAATCGTAGTCAGGAGGAGATGCAAGGGGTCAGGGCAGGCAGAAAACAATCGATAAGGAGAAGACCAGTCCAAGGTAATTCTAGAGAGATCAGAGCACAGAAGGAAACCACTCAGAAGGGTACACCAGGACAATACAAGACCTCACAATGAGGAAGGATCTGGGAGATGCTTATATAGTCACCTAATGGGCATCAGGTGCAGGAATAATCAGGACCAGGAAATGTGGGTGGTTGGTTGTGTGTGTTTGGTAATGCGTTCTGAATCCGAGTTAAGAATCATACTCGATACTTCGAGTCAGGAGTTCCCTCTGAGTGGTGGCCGGGAAGACCTGGCGTGAGTCTCGTTCTTGACAAGTGTGCTCATGTCAATGAATTAATAACCTGCTCTCAAAATAAGTTTTTGTCCTGGTCATTTGATTTCAAACAGCACTTTATGCTCATTATTGTAAAATATGTGAATGTGGAAAAATCTAATTCTCTGAAGCTTTTCACCTTATGATTAAATTTCATATTTGAAGTCACCAATTATATCTGACAACAACTGTCTCATAAATTTAGTTTCTTATATTCATATAGCTTTAAAAAAAAAAAAGAAGAAGAAAGAAGACTTTACTAATTAATGATTGGACTTTTTTATTTAAAAGGTGGAGTATTCCGCCATATTTTGCATTGCACTTTTGTCCATTCATAAGTAACCTTAAATGTAAGTGCTCCACCTTTGTGGTCCCAAACTGGGGGTGTATATCCAGAAAGTGGGATTTGTTGGAAACTCAAGAGTTTGTAAACCCAGGAAAAGGGGAAAACTCCGTGTTGTCGGTTCCCAATAAAAAGATACGTAAAAAAAGACTACACTAACCTCTCGTACGTTTACCATAGTTAAGTTTACTCTGTGAAACCTAACCGATTGGGGAGCAGGTGCATGCTTCAATAAGGAGGTTCAAACCAACTCGAGTTAAACCTTTCAACGTCTTGAGTTGACGTACTCTGATGGATGGGAAACACTGAAGTTTTTCAGCGTTCAGACAGCTGAATTGTGTAAGTCCGGTCAACTCTGAAGAGGTTGATTCTGAGTTTAACGAGGGGAACACGACTATGCAAAGCCATGATCATGGAGCGCAAATAATGATTCACCATGGCAACAGCTCCTGCCAAAAAAGACGTCTGCATACTTGAACTTTCCAGACTCAATACAAGTGTATCACTGTTATAATATCAAAGGGTGAAAAATGGCCAGAATGGTATACTGAACAATAATGCTATTCATTTTCATGGTATCTCATGGGAATTTTTTTTTTATAAAATAACAATAATAATAATAATTTTAGTGCATTTTTCTTATTTTACAAAGAATCTTCCAATAGGGTAAGAAAAATACGGCTGCAGCTATTTTACACTAAGTGGAAATTAACATACTTCTTAGCAATGATCATTACAGTAGGCTAAGTGCAAAACAGCCCTCGATGCTATTTACACTAAGTGAAAAATCGGAATAATATTCTATTACACCACTGTAACAAGAAGTAGCGAGAGTTTTTGCCAACCTAGGCTACAGTGTAAAGAAATAATTAAGATGCTCTGTATTACTTTAGTACTGGGCAGATACGTACCCTATTTGCACCTAAGTACTTGTTGTTACATTAACCAGGATGGCAATAATAACCAGCTTGTAAATGATTAGATTTATTAAAAATTTATAAATGCTTTTATCACGTATTAAACAATCGTTAGGCACTTTACTTCCAATGTTAGAACATTCTCTTCATTTGTTATTGAAAATAAAATTCTAATGTGAATGTGATGGGAAACAGTGAGAGGAACGAGCGCGGCAAAAGCCAGACTCGAAACCAGGGTCCCCAATCGCATTACAAGATAGGTCTCCGCACCCATCGCCTTGCCGTCACCCTTGAAGCCATTATTCACAGCAGCGTATTTAATCTTGTGGACCCTGGAGGGCGTGAGCTCGGTAGATTGGCATTAGTTATAGACAAGTCTGAATTAATCTTGTTTGTCCATTTTGCATTAAGATCTTGTTATTACCACACGGCATTAATTTATTTGACAGCCCACACCCAAATCACCTGCAGCCCAAGACTGTTTGCCTAACTGAAGTGAAGCACGGTTGAAGCCTCGGTCATACCGGATGGGAGACCTCCTTGGAAACTAGGTGAGTGGAAGAGTTGTTACTGATGCCAGCAGGGAGTGGCACTCTGGGTCTGGTGGGTCCTAATGCCCCCAGTGTAGTGACGTGAAACACTATTACTGTCAAAAAGCCGGAATGCGGATGAGGAAGGGTTTAAAACCAAGGTCCTAACTCTCTGTGGTCACTAACAAAAAAGTATAGCACTTCTCATAAAGAGTAGGGGTGTAATACCCGGTGTCCTGACCAAATTCACTCTACTGGCCCTTGGCAATCATGGCCTCTCTCCTAATAATCCCCATCCACTGAATTGGCACTATCCCTCTCTCTCCTCTCCACCTGTAGCAGCTGGTGTGTGGTGAGCACACACTGAAGTACTGTGCCTGTGGTCTGCCGTCGCATCAATCCCGAGTGATGCTGCACACAAACTGGTGAGGTGGTCTGAGGAGAGAGACCCTAATAATGGTCAAAAACAATTTGCGTGTACAACCATTACACAATAAAAAATAAAAGCGTATATATATATATATATATATATATATATAGATATATATATATATATATATATATATATATATATAGATATATATATATATATATATATATATATTTATATATATAGGTATTTGAACTGATGGCTTGCAGTAACAAAAAGAAAGGGGCACTAGGAGGTGGGTGCTTGTTAGCCCTGCAAATTATCCAGTTGTTGCAAATGTACTGTGAAAAAAGAAGACAGCACACTTGCATGTACGATGTTTTGATAATAATGGACTCTCTCCCCTCACTCTCAGAGCCTGCTACTTCTGCCTCATCTTCATTGGAAGTGGGAGAGTGGGGTAGTTGAGCCAGTGGGTAGATTGACCTACCACCTGCAGTCTGGCAACTGTACACTTTTTACTGTCATGTGACAATGTATTTTGGAACCACCATCATTTCTGCCAGACTGTGAAAAGGAGAACACATGGGGGGGCGAGGGAAGGCACCAATTTACTTTTAAAAACTGTTTTTGGATTTTCAAAGTAAAATTTTAAGCAGAACAAGATGTAGTGGTGGTTACATCAGAAACAAATATATCAGGTCTAAAAATATTTATATACATATTAGGTGATTTAGCAACATATAAAAACCATTCAATTGCTATAGTAGCCTAGCTTTTTTTTTTTTTTTTCTACATAGCTATTTTTCCAAAATGGCTGTTATGGGGCAAAGTGAGCCAACTGCTGTGGGGTAATTGAATATAGCCTCTTGGATTACACCTTTGGGTCCTACACTATTGTTCAACCCTATACCCCCAGCACTAAGCTATCTGACAGTACTAAGTCTTAAATCTCCCGAATATTATCACATCCTTTTGTACTGTTTGTATATGCAGGCACTATGTCACCAGCGCGTTAGGCCTTGCATATTTATCACCATATTACATTGGGCTAGCTTTCATCTTTCGATTTTTGTACGACGATCATTTCTCCAAGCAGCGACCCGTATCCATAGTATGTCCTGTACAGGCGGACCCCGGGAGTTTATGTCAATGATGACTTGCTGTTCTCACAACACTCTCTGAAGAGCTTTGTGGTCGCAAAGCAGAGCAGTTACCTTAACAGTTAGCGTGAGGCAGCTGGTCAGCAGGTTCTCTACAGGCCAGCGGTAGACAAGAAACTTGGACATGATGTTAGAGGAGATGCCACACCTCTCACGTCTCCGCAGGACAGTAGAGATGATGACTGGGCTGTTCTAACTATGGTCTCTGATGTGTAGGCTCCAGAGATGTGAATGCCAAGGAACTTGTAGCTCTTAACTATCTCTACTTTTCGTCCATTGATGTGGAGATCGAATGGGGAACAGAAACACTATCTCTGTGACTTCTGTAGTCTACGGATTCATCTACTTGGTCTTGATGATGTTTTAAAGAGCGATTGTTATCAGCCCAACCATGCTGTGAGTGCATACCTACTAATCTCTGGTAGGATGTTCTCATCCCCATTAGCAATGACGTCCTAGCGATAGTTGTCCTCCATCCGCAAAATTTGAGGAAGTATGTATAGCTATCGCTTAGCCCGAGCAGTCGTAAGTGAAATTGGGAGTACAAGAGATGAATCGGATACACACCCTGTGTGATGTGAGGGGATGTGCGGTGCCAATTCTAACCACTCTGGGGTCTTCCGGTCAGGAATTCCAGGACAAAGGACCAGAGTTACATAAGTGACTGTTTAAGACCCAGATCTTTTCAGTTTGGCTATGATTTTGGTAGGGCTGCTGGTGTTTAATGCAGAGCTGTAATCAACAAACAGTATCCACACCATAGGTGTCTCTTTCTACCAAAGTGTTCCAGGGCAGAGGTCGGCCATTGGGATGGCGCTCATAAGTGGATCTGAACATTGGATGGAGTCCAGGGAGTCATTCAGACAGGAGACAGTTGTTTTTTTTTGGGAACAGGGATGACGGTAGTTTGCCTTGAAGCTGTGGGGATCACTGTTAGTCTTCAAGGAGGGGTGAAGATATTGGTGGAAGAACATCTGCTGACCATGGACAGCGCAGGCCCTCAGGACATTCGTGTATACCCATCTCGGACCTGGAGCTTTCCGGCCAGACTCTCGGAAGGACCTTACTCACTTCGAGTGTGGTTAGAACCAAAGGGAAAGTGTCAAGGCACCAGGTATTTTCACAGCAGGGAATGTGTGGCATGTCTCAAAGCGACGTGTGTAGAATGTATTGAGCTCATCGGTAAGAAGGCAGACCAAAGGAAAATAATTGTTTTTCTTCGTTTATAGTCAGTGATAGAATAAACGGTATCCACAAACTGCTCCACATGCTATTGGGGGTCGAGATCCAGGATATTCTGACTCCACTCTGCTACCCTAAAGTCTCTTTTTGCTGATCTGATAGCTTTCTGAAGGTAATACCTGGATTCTTGTAAGCAGTACAGTAGATCCCCAGAGTTAAAGGCCAGCGTTCAATGCTTTTAACCTGGAACGCACCTGCCGTTGACCCAGGTTTTGGTTGGAATGATTTAACATTCATGCATGTCTATGAAATTTCTATAGTTGTTTTATTTGGAATAAAGGTATAATACTTAAAAATCACTAACCGCAATGTATCCTCCGTTTTAATAACAGTAAGCAGTAGTTCTATAGTCGTTTTTTTTTTCTGATAGATGTCAGGTTTATTTAAAATGTCATTAAAATGTTGTCAATATAAGTGTACAGGGAACAGGACGTTACGTTAAAAACATACAAACAATTACTTAATTTCAGACGTGCTGCGTGACACGGGTATTCAGATGTGATCGTGGTCTTTTGTGCTCAATGACGGCACCTATCAGATCTCCAGCAGCTTTCTCTCAGTGGTTTGAGATGTTTGTTCCAGCGACTCCATCAGCTTAGTGATCATCTCAGCGCTGTGTAGGACCTTGAAAGGTGATATATTTGTTCCTACAAGCCGTAATTTCACCTGAAGAAAGAGTCGCACACATTTAAAGTGCGAAAACATCATTAATATGTTCAGTTTTATTGAACTTCGACAATATGAACTTGCATACACGCGTTGACCACTAATTACAAGAGGGATGGGAATCAAGGGTTGGGTGGTTTGGCCTTTGAAAACATAGCAGACGTTCGGTTCTGCACGTCGATTCACGGGGAATGTTGTATCTCAGGGAAAGGGATGTTTCGTTCATCACAACGTTGTGAGTTGGTCTGTAATGGAAAAGCCTAACAGATCACTTCATAAAAGGCGAGAAAAACATTATTCTATATATGTTGTTATTTATTACTGAAATTGTCAGGTGAGAGACTAGGACGCTAGGGATGCTCTCTCCAGTTCTCTAGATGAATATAGTTTATATGAAAGCATATGCACTTGAGTTTAATTGGATTTCTTCTAGCTTTTTATCTGTTTACAATATTTGTAATTATCTGTCAGTTGTTTTTAAGGTTAGTGTGAAAACCTCTGTTGGTCACAAGAAAAAAAGCAGCAAGATTATTTAAAAAAAAATCTCCTGTTGTCTTCTACTGAAGAAAAGTAATAGAAACATACCATGACAGGGAGTAATTGATTGTTTCTAGCCAAAGACCCATAAGAATTTTCTGGTTCATCTCTGGAATGCAAATGAGGATATGTGAATGCAGTATAATGAGATTTCTGTCCCTCCATTGAAAGTCTGGCTCATCAGTGTCAGTGTCCAGCTTTGAGATGTCAGGTGGGCAAGTGACATTCCAGGTGGGCTGGAGTTTTTAACATTATTTTATTTTTTCCCTGTAACAGATTTTTGTAACTTTATTTTATAAACCATAACCAAGGGGGCAGGTTCTTGACAGGGACTCTCTATACAGGGGTTTTCTTGGCTCAAAATGCGCCGGTGGGTGGTGCTCATCCTGATCATGTGTACATATTGGCCTGCCCTCCGGCTGAATGAAAAAAATACTTTTTACATGCAACATGTTTAGGTGTTCTAATCAGTGGATGATTAAACCAAAATGGACAATTATCCAGTTATATTTTACAAATACAAACCAGTTGACCATTAATAAAAATCCAACATAACAGTCAATGAAATGAAGCATAACAGCCCAAGGGGGCCTTTTGCAGTATAAGTGAACATGAACACTTATAAAACATTAGGTTGTTCAACACAGATAATTGAATATTCATTCCCCTTATTAGTCTCCTGGTCCATGCCCAATCTCTTGAATCCAATTATACATTTATCAGCTTATTATGTGTATTTCTAGAAAGGAAAACAACCTTTTTACATCCTTACATTGAATTCTTCTGATGGGAATATATCCTGAAGTTTAATTGCAGCAGGGTAAACGATGCATTAGAGCTAACATTAGCATTTAAGAAACAAAAGACTGTTTATAACCATACCTTGACCTGTGTTTCCTGTGAATCTGCGTGCTGTGTTGTGTTCTTTTTCTCCTCCTCTTTTTCTGTATGATCTCTGATAGGATTTCCACACTGATGGGGTTATACGATCGCATTGTTGCTTGGTTTAGCCGCGGCGTGAGATGTACTCAAGGGATGCCACCAGGCATGCAATGGGGATGCTCGTTATTGGTTTGGTCATGTTTGTTTGGACAGGCATCCTGGACCCTTCCTCCGTCCGGCCAATGATCAAAATTTGTTAAAATTCAAGTTAAGTGTAAAACCTGTTGATCACGGTCATTCATTTTTTCAACATTGTGTTTTAAGAACATGGAGCAAGGGGGTGTCCTGCCCGATTTTTTTTATTTTTATTTTTTTTATCTTGTTTGGGTTCTGTTTTGTATTGGGCGGTTAGGGAAGTAAATGTATTTTTATTTTGTTATTTGATCCAGGTTATTTATTTCCCCCCTTTTCCATTCTAGATTTGTTTTGTTATTTTGGGTCTTTGGGACAGGAAGAAGAGAATGCTCTTTATTTCACTTTTCTTCGTGCTTTGGATTCCCTGGCCAGTTTATTATGCCCTGTTAAGAGTTTTCTTCTTACAAACCATAGATGCAGGACGTAATAACATTAATACTAATGTTACATGCTTTTACTTAAATCTCACCTTCAAACCACCATTGAGGGGCTATCTAAGGGCCCCCAGCTGGCTGCCAGTGCAGGGGCCTCTGATATTTTTGCTCATTGGCAAAATGTTGGCCCTTTACTTACCCCACACTATTAATCTACAACAGGGGTGCCCAACCTGGTCCTGATCAACACACCTGAACCAACTAATTAGGATCTGAAGGAGCACTTGATGATTCCAGACAGGTTTGCTTAATCAGGGTTGGGCTGAACTCTGTAGGAAGGTTGATCTCCAGGAACCAGGTCTCACCCTGATCTATAACCAATACATCTGTTTCACTTTAAATACTGTGCAGCTTCTATAATTTAAGTCTTTGGGAAAAAAAAACAGTTATTATACATCTGAATTGGTTAGTTGTTGTTTCTACTGAACAAAGAGAGAGAGAAATACAGTTTGGAGTTGAATGATATGAGGGGAGTAAATGATGATTAGGCGATCTATTCTTTTTAACTTTAATTATAGTATGTGCTATATGTGTGTATAATACCTTGAAAGGATCGCTTTCACTGAAATCAGAAAGGGGAAATAATGAGATCAATGTCTCGTTCTTCTCTCAGCACTGAGAAGTAGGGTGGAGTTCAGCAACAGTCAAAGAGTCCTATATAGTCTCTCGTCTCACCTTCCAGAAGAGCAGCAGGCACTGTTTCATCTGAGGGATCACAACAAATAAGTCTGTTTATTATATTATTCACACTGAATTGCACCAGTTATTATGAGGCTTGTTCTCACCTGTAATGTCATTTTGTGAACGGAAGTTATGTTCCTGCCCCAAGATCCACTGAGTCATGCTACATCTACAAATGCTCAAGAAAAGAGCTGAAATAAAAATGCACAGTAGTTCTTTAGTCAAGTCTACTTTAATATTCTGTATCTTGTTTTTCTATTTGACTATATTTGGAGATGAGAAAGGTTTTTGATGTTTCATTTTAATTTCTTAAGTTTTTTATGCTTTTTGTAAAGTAGGTGGTGTTCAATTATGTACATGTTTGTTTCAGTCATAGTTTTGGGTGGAAACAGACTATGTGTGACAGAGAAAGGAAGAAATTCATGGGTTTCATTAGAATTGATCTTCATTTGTGCTTTGGAGAGATGA
Organism: Cyprinus carpio; assembly: GCF_018340385.1. Taxonomy (NCBI): domain Eukaryota; kingdom Metazoa; phylum Chordata; class Actinopteri; order Cypriniformes; family Cyprinidae; genus Cyprinus; species Cyprinus carpio. Next base: position 5,071,365 of record NC_056576.1, on the reverse strand, counting down.
AACAAAAGTCTTACGCGTTTGGAACGACATGAGGGTCAATAAATGATGAGTGAACTGTGCTTATGATTTTTGTCATAATCATACCACAACACTAGTTATCTAAAGTAAAAAGCTACCATGTGGCATCAGTCTGTTAAAACCTTGTGGTAAGTGGAAGCTTACTGAATGTTTTCCAGTAAAAGCACTTCTCGGTTTATGCATTGAAAAATCAAAAGAGACGAACCCGCTACTATTCAAAAATCTACGTTGTACAGATAATTCAAACCTACCCAAAGGATGAAACCTGTCCCAAACCACTCAAATTATTACACACATCTTCGGTGTATTGCTTCATATGCAGTTTTTGCAGCTTGTTTATCAATGAGATTCAGTTTTTTCTGTAGGAAAAACTCAGCTGATGTTTTGCTCCACTGAGCTCTGTTAAAGAGGAGGGATTATGTCGTAATCATATTGTTTGTGTTGTTGTTGTTGTTGTTTTTGGACAATTCTGGTTATTAAGGTTAAAAAAAAATTTTGGATGTTTTGTATTCAGAAAACTGAACCTGAGAAATATTGACTGCAGTAAGAGGTACATAAATAACTGGGCGCTCTAAGGTAGACTATAAACTACTCTCCTCTATACCAGAATTGTAACACATTGCTACTGGTTCAGCATTGTTCTGATGGATTGAATCAAAGAGCAGAAGGCATCTTTGCCCATTCTAAACACATCGACTGATTCATGTCCACAAGATCCATGTGAAAGGCACCTGGTAACGCACTTTTCTGAACGGTGGGGCTTTGGCGCCACCACCAGTTTTGAGGAAACTATGCATTTGAACAAAACGATAGAAACAGCTTAAATGCAAGAATGTTTATGAATGAAAGTGATTTACATCCGCAAATTCATCAGGTTCAGTAGGGCTGAGGACATCTACATGACCCTTTTAACGATGCAGTTGCAATCTGATTCCAAAATTCGCATTCAAACACCAATGCGATTCGCTTGCAAGGAGAGAAAATATGATCACTTTTAAGGCATCTGAGGCATGTTTCATAACCAACAAATTTATACCAAATAAGTCAGGCTTATTTCCAGGTAGTCCCTGACTACTTGTCACATTATTTAGTTTCCCATAACAGCAAATTTAACACAGGCCTAGATCCAAGACAGTCACTTGTGGCAACTTTATGCTGGGAAACTAACTGGTCTAACGAGGTAACTGTCGACCTAAGCGGAGTCCTCTTAACACTGACCAATAGGAATGTAATGATAGTACCACTCTCTCACATACTATTATTTGACTATTATTTTTTTCTAGCCATGCAGCCTTTCTCTGACCTTCTATAATTTGCAGAACAGATAGCAAAATGTTAGGACATTTCAATGTAAAATAGCTCTTTAAAGCATTAAATTAACTAAATAAAAGGTTCAAATCAATGAATTAAAAATGAGAATAAATAATAAAGAAAATTACTATTTTAACTGGAATAAGAAACACACATTAACTCATTTCAGCTTAGTAGTTAGTGCTGTACTAGCTTACATTTAATTTACCCATTACAATAGTCCCTTTACAGTTACTGCTATCATTAAAAAATACACTTATATGTAGGTGTAAAATTCTACAAAAGACATATTTCAACAAATATTTTAGCAAAATGTATATTTTACTCGGAATTATTGCAGTACTATTTTATTGCGCTCTGTCTGTTTTGCGCGCAGCAGCGCTCGTTCACTCACCGACTCCTGACAGCAAAATGAATATGTTTGCATGACTTTCTAACATTTACAGATGAAAAAATATACTTGAGACATTAAGAGCTGCTTAAAAATAAAGTGCACAAATTAGTGTGATTGTGTGAACTTAATTTGTCGTTTATGGAACCGCTTTAGCCCTGATTGATTTGTTAGGTTATTTCAAGTCAGGTTTTGGACTTTAATCCCATTTTTTTCTCGGGTCTCCGTGCTGTTGTGGTGCATCTCATTCATGCAGCAGTGGTGATGAGAGAAACAGTTTAGAGAGGAAAAATCAATCTACATATAAAATATTGGTCACAGATTATTGGTCACTTTCTAAATAATGAAAGTATGCTATAGTGCATCCATTAGTAATTTTATATAAATAAATCGCTTTTACTGTTGAAAATATGTTAGAAACGATGCATCGGATACAATGCCAACTTGTAGTCGATGCACACTTCTAAACCATTGTTAATTTTTTATGCCGATGCACGAGCAAATAAGGTAATCTTCCCATCCCTAATGTTCACAAGCAAACATACACATTTAAGATGTGTTGATTTAAAAGCTAAACTGAATTTGATGGCATTCTCAGATCTATTGGTACAATAAGGTGCATGAGCAATACATTTGTTACAGTACTTAATTTTTTTATTGTTAGCAATGTTGGTGTTAAGTAGACTCCAAAGATGGAACTTATTACATAAATATTAGTTTTCACAAAGTTTGCTGCTAAACTGCTTTTAGATCTTTGTTTCCAGTTGTTTCTGTGATTTACTGAAATTACATTAAGAAAAGAAAAAAAATTAGCAAGCACTATCATGCGTTTCAACAGGCTTTTAAAATACAACCAATTGCATGACCTTTATGCAAAGAGTCAGTATTTGGCAATTGTTGGCCCTGTTCTTTCAGGACCCTGCTACGAATTTGACTCTGTGGTCTGGGCTGCTCTCAATCAACTTCTGGGCCAAATCCTGACTTGATAGCCAACCCCATTCTTCAATAATAACTTCTTGGAGTTTGTCCAGGAGTGGTGGTTTTTGTTTGTCCATCCGCCTTCATTAGGATTGACCACAAGTTCTCTCAATGGGATTAAGATCTGGGGAGTTTCCAGGCCATGGACCCAAAATTTCAACATTCGGGTCCCCGAGCCACTTAGTTATCCCACTTTTGCCCTTGTAGGCACGGTGCTCCATCGTGCTGGAAAATGCATTGTTCTTCCACCAAACTGTTTGCCAGGCCATCTTCAAAGTCTTAGCCTCACTGTGCGTGCAGAAGGCGCTCACACCTGCCTGCTGCCATTCCTGAGCAAGCTCTGCACTGGTGGCACTCGATCCCGCAGCTGAATCCTCTTTAGGAGGCGATCCTGGCTTGCTGGACTTCCTTGGGCGCCCTGAAGCCTTCTTTACAAGAATTGAACCTCTTTCCTTGAAGTTCTTGATGAACCTATAAATTGTTGATTTAGGTGCAATCTTAGTAGCCACAATATCCTTGCCTGTGAAGCCATTTTTATGCAGCGCAATGATGGCTGCATCGCGTTTCTTTGCAGGTCCCCATGGTTAACAATGGAAGAACAATGATTTCAAGCATCACCCTGCCTTTTAACATGTCAAGTCTGCCATTCTAACCCAATCAGCCTGACATAATGATCTCCAGCCTTGTGCTCGTCAACATTCTCACCTGAGTTAACAAGATGATTACTGAAATGATCTCAGCAGGTCCTTTAATGACAGCAATGAAATGCAGTGGAAGGGTTTTTGGGATTAAGTTAATTTTCATGGCAAAGAAGGACTATGCAATTCATCTGATCACTCTTCATAACATTCTGGAGTATATGCAAATTGCTATTATAAAACTTTAATGGACCTATGGGTTGCTGCAGGTCAGAGAAATGGGTGTGTTGAAAGGTTTCTTATTGGTGAATGGAGCTTCTTGCTGGTAGCTACATTGACCAGTTGCCATCTGTGCATCAAGAAACTATGTTTGCGACGTCACTAAATATGTATATGTATCTATTTGGATTTACTTATTTCAGGTGCTTTGAAAGATGTGTGTTAAGTGCACATCATGTGTTTTCCCCAAGCACGTGTAAAAAAGAAAGGGCTATAATTTGGAATAAAATGTTAAGTCAGTGTAAATATTTATTGTAGGACATCAGATTTGACTACATTGCTTGGAAAGTACCTAAAACAGTACACTGACAGTAAGACAGGTTTTTTTTTTTTTTTTTATATTGTCAATATGCATCGGGGGGGGGGGCCGCTCAAGGATTGGAAATGACTGTTTTGCCCACCCAGTAGAACGGATAAAGATTGTGTTTTTTTTTTTTTGGGGTTTTTTGGTGTGTGTGGGGTTTGCAGAAATTTAAAAACCCAATCTGAAGTTGAATAATTTTTAAAAAAAAAAAAAAAAAAAAACACTCATCTATGGAAGCAGATACATTTCAATAATAATTCACACAAAAGACACGATGCACACATGCAATCAGTTTTTGACCGCCTACTTGGATGCTATACCTCCCAACAATTTTATGAAGCACAGGCCCCGGGCATGCCTACTTGGATGTGTGCCTTCCCACCCTTCTATAGCTGTCAAATATCCCCTAATACACATTGATTTAACAATTTTCATAATATGTAGGCTAATTTAGTATAATTGCTGAAAAAACAATTATAATAGGGCAAAATTTTGGGGTAATTTAGTTAATTGCTGAAAAAAAATTAAATATTAATTGCCTTCTGAGGGCCCTGTTGAAAACTGAATAGTTTCTTGGGATAACGTGTGTTTTTTGCTAAATTATTTAAATGCCAACCCAAATTAACGAAGATTTTTAAAAAAAGTTCAATTGATAATTTATTATTATCAGTGCTCCCAGTATTTTAACATAATTTTCTCCTCCTCAAAGAATACATTTGTGTTTTTAGTTCACACGCACATGCAGTGAAATTACAGAAAATAATACAATTGTAAATCATACAAGGAATAAGGTAAAAATTACTGCCTCTATGACATATGTTTTTGCTATCAAGTGAAGCAAACAATAAAAAAAAGACAAAAACAACCCCGGGTGGTGATGATGTCACAAACCCCTCCGAACCACCTCAAAAGTCAGAAAGCTGATCCCAATATAAAATTGCTACTATCCACCCTAGTATTAAATAAAATTTAGTTTTCCCCAAATGGGTATGTTGAAAAGAGTATTCCAAAGGTCCCCGGAGGGTTTTCACTTCAGGTAGAAATTCAAAGGAGTCCGGGCACCCAAAAGGGTCAATATTGCCCCAAAAATTCGGGGGACCAGGATTTTTTTTGAACAAAAAACCGCATAAAAATGTTAAAAGATAAAAACATGGGCCGTGGACAGGATGGTTTAAATAGAAATCTTATCGATTAAGTTTGTCTATCTAAAATCTAATTGCTTTAAACCCGTGTAACCCGTTGGTATGAAAAAAGAGAGGTTTGGGTTATTTACACAGCAATTTTTTTTTTTTTTAAAGATCCCCCCTACCCCTTTTGTGCACCCCGTTATAACATAATTAAGAAAAAAAGAAAATTAAATAATGCACTATATGAGAATAAAAAAATAGAAGGGGGAAAAAAAAAAATTTTTTTTACTCCAGCGAAAGATCTGAAGATACTTTAGAATTTTTTTTATAGAAAACCCTACAGTAAAAGAATGGAATTGGGCTTAGGGATGATGACCATCTATGCTGATGATTAGGTAAAAGGTATAACAAGGTACAGACCAATTGTCTAACCTGATAATCTGTAAGCAAATAGCATTTAAGCTTTCATATAGAACAGGCAGCTTTCACAAGTTGAACTGCCAGCTGACATAAAACCCAAAAGAAGAGAGGGGCGGCTTTTTCAACCAGTTGTAAACCGTTTTAAACACGCCCTCCCCCGTTTTTACTGTTTTAAGATTCTTGTTTTTTTTTGTGTTTTTTTTTCTAAAATGGATTGACCAAAAATAAATAGGAAGATTTGAAAGAGTTTTAACTCAAACAATAAATTTATGGGATAATTGATTGGGAAAAAATGTGGTATAACCAATTATTTCCAAAAGCCATTTTTGGTTTTTTCCCTTTTTTCCAAACCACGTAAGGTTTTTTGGGGCAAAAAATTTTAACAAACAAATTTTCCAAATTTTTATTGGGCGGAAGCAAAAAAACAGGTAATATAAAAAATTTAAGTTACCAAATATTATTTGTCCCCCAAAAATTTACCCCAAAATTTAACGTTCCCAAATTTTTAATGTGGTTTTCAGACTTTGTATGTATTTTGCCTATAGTAGGTCGATTTACAGTAGTTTGTAAAAAGCAGAATGTTTCAGTATGTGTTTACATGTTGTCTCAGGTTCATTGGCATCCCATAATAAAATAAATATTAAAAATCCAGCACTTAAAGACTGGATATTTTGACTTACAAATCATGCAGGTTGTGGTATGGAATATTTAAAGACCTCTTTAACATAATTCTGTGTATGATCATCAATGCCCAGACGTCATCAAAGCTGAAGTGATACTTTTGCTCATAGTTAATATGTCTTCAGTTTGTCAAATGCGTCTGTCCAGCTGAATCGGACCCGCTGATCTCTTGATGAATTTGTCTTTCACATCAGTCATCTAGTTGGGGACCCGGTCGGTTATGGTATATAAGGGGCCAGCACCTTCAGGAAGAAGAAACACACTGCTCTCAGGTTTGACATTCAAACCCAATTCAATCTCTGTGGTTGTGTTCTTCACGGGTTCGTACCAGGTGGATCCAGAGACCCGTCAGATAAAGAATTGCAAGTCAAGAAGACAAGCTTTATCAAGCTTGAACCAGGGATCCCAGGCAAACCAACCATGGCTCTTTGACTCCTCCAGACCCAGGTAAGCAATATGTGGCACTTTATCCTGAAAGACACAAGCTGATTGTTCAAACACAGAGCTACAACACCATTATGGGACATTTTTAAAAAAGAGATATAGTAGACAGATTTCTATAAAGTTATAAGAGGTTGTTACCCCTGCCTGACAGGTATTCCTGAGTTCCCTGCAGGCTTTGAAAAACAGTTTCTTCCTTTCGCAGGCTACAAAACTCATCCTCAGTTTGTATGTAGAGAGTGTGCACTTCTACACTCACCACTGCATAGCCACAAAGATCAGACAGACCAGTGTGCAATTAACTCACTTACTATTTCAGGGCCATAACACTAGAATTGAGGGGGAAAATACATCACTTAATAATGAATGAGGAATTGTTATTTTTACATCACCAATTTAATTTTTCCCGGAGTGATGAATTTAACATCTCGTTCCTTGATATTTAAGGGTTGTAAGTTAACCAATAGACAGTAATTACGAAATGGCCATAATTGTCCCATCCAATGTTTGATAAAAAAAAAAAAAAGTTACATTACAGAGAGTGGGAGGGTTAAAATGGAAGTAGCTAAACATTAAATATAACTAACTGTTATGACAGGAAATGTTAACGTGACCCTATTATGCGATTTGAATTGTTTATACTTAGCGTTTTGGAACCACCAAAAAACAGGGTTACATGCATGCAAGGTCAATAAAACACTTCCATTTTTTATATATGCATTTGATTTTTGTGTTTGTTTTTTTCACTGACTCTCAACGATTAGTTTGCAGATTCATCTTTCCAAACCCCTACTTTGCCTGAGGCTACTCTGCTCTGATGGTCCGTGCCCAGTCTGTTGTGATTGGTCTACTGCATACAGAGCATGTCGGAAAAGGAACGCCCATCACCATTACTGGAATATGGGTAATCAAATACCCCCAACTACCACACCATACAGACTTATACAACTCAATCAACAGTTGCCCCCTCCACTCTGTTCTAAAAATAAAAGAATCAGAGAGGAAAAAAGTTGTTTTTACACTTATGGTAGTATTAAACCTCACCCCACACATCACATTCATGGCCTTGTGTATTTTAATCTAATTATGATTTTAAGATGTGAATACAACTAACTTATGTTTAATTTGAACGTTGTTCACATAAGATTACAGTTTGTAATTTCTGAAGTAATGCAGTACTGAACTCATATATATAATGTGCACACCTTAAAGGCTTTTAGGTATCGAGCAGGATTACAAACCTATCCGGGAGTTTGGAGGACTCATCGTATTTAAAACAAGAGAGGTGATATTTAGATTTAAAATAATTAAAAAACTATTCAGCAAAATCTGAATGAAAATTATAAAAGTCATACCGCAAATATCAATTATTTAGTCACTGTGTTTTTTTTTTTGTTGTACTGGAGATAGTCTTTAGTTTGTCATTGGAATGCGTTGTCTATCAAGATGTTAATTCATATTAAGCTTTTTAGTTGCCCTGTTGCAAAAGCTTTAAACTTATTCGCAATATACCACTGTCTGTGTAGTCTTGTAAAATCCTGAAGACTTCACCAATAAAATAACAACAGCATCATGGTTTCTCGTCTCAGCTGCAAAGGCTCTTTTATAGAGCTCTGTATCATCAAGTTAGGGGTGGGAGATAATGAACATGAAAATTCAATGAAATGGAAAACAGGAAAATCATCAGAAAAAGCTGCATGTGTTGACTTGACTGTGTGAATCGTTGAACAGGGTATTACTGCATTTTTAAAACCCATGGTGGTCTGAACAAAGAGTATCATAATGTTATTGTTCCACCATCTACTTCATAAACATTAAATATATTCATTAGTGTCTGTAAAATGATAAAAAGCCGTTTTGTTAACGCCATGGAGGGCCATGACCTTACAACGTGCTTGATTTTTCATGAGAAGTGGTGCTAAAATTGTCTACAAAATCCCCCAAAGGTTAATCAAGCTTATTAAGGTCGGGTTGAAAAATACTTGACCACTGAAGAACTGCCACCACGGGAGAATGCAATATAGGTCTCAGATCATGTTAAAACCATAGACGGTATTCTACAACCATGAACATAGTGTCTGTACGTCATCCGCTAGACTCCATGAAGAGACGTTTGGACGCTCAAGTGTGCAGAGCGGGCCGTCGTCTCTTGGCAGCATTGTGTAGATGGACTTGTTCTCATAAGGCCTGGAGTTCTGGATTCCCAGAGGTATATTTTGGAAATATGGGCCTTGAAAAAAGGTCCCTAAAGAGTTTCAATGTGCTTTGATTACAGTAGGCAGTTCCGATATGGAACAAACAACCTATGCATTTCACTGCTGCAGGTTGCATTTCTTTCCAGCTCTTGAGGACCACTTGTGTTGGAGTTTTTCCCAGTATGTGTTCCCAGCAAAAAAAAAAAAACCCGATCTTTAAATGAAAATTAAAGTGAATGCCTGATTTTTTTCGGGAACCTTCTCCCAAGTCTGTTGTTTTAGGGTTTTTCTGTAGTTACTTTTGCTTTATATTCATACTTATCATGATTTGATATTTCTATTGTCCCATGGGTCCTCTTTGTGTAAAAGAAAATACTCTTGGACAGGTCTCACGACGTTGTCAGGCTGAGTATGATTCAGTGGTCATGTAATTGCATCTTATTTACTGTTTTAGTTCAACTTTCTCATCCGTTGCTGAGAAATTAGCAGAAGAAAAAGATTTTTATTTAGTACTATTTTGTAAATGTCAGACGGCCTTTGTGCGCATTTTTGCAACACAACACGTTATAACAAAAAATACTAATTTCATGCCATATTTCGACATGCTTTTTGGTAACTGATCAAGGCAGATGTACTGGAAATTTTTATCTCAATTAATCCTAATTGGTCTCTGACTAATGAGTTATTGATGAATTTGTTCATTGTCAGAGGGCTGTTCTCATTTATTCTGAGTATGTATTATTGCTTCATGCTCAATATGTTTGTTACAAACCGAAGTTATTTCGGGGATACAACATCCTCTCCAATGAATATTTACAGGAATATCACTTATAATGTATATTACTCCCTTACAATAGCCAGCCCCTGGTGGTGATGGCGCTCCTGCCAATAGTTGGGCCAAGATTCACAACAGTTTCCTTTGCTTTTTACGAGCCAAGCACACTTCTTTCTTTTGTGTCACAGGTCTATGGAGCCAATTGAAACCCATTGTGGGAAAGTCATGAAATTTGGCAAACAGATAGAAAAACCTCAGTTCAACATTAACCATAGCAAATTTAAAGTTTGTAACTAAACATTTAGAGCCTACCAACAGTTCAAAGGTGCACTCAAGTTTATGCTAACATTTTGAACCGTGAGGGATAGAAAAGTCTTTTTTTTTCCCATTGATTCACCTTGGTATCAAATTTGGTGTGGGTTATAACAACCATGACCGGAGGCGACCTTCACAGTTTCAGCATAGCGCCACCAAGTCGTTGGGAGACATGGAAAATGCCTGTGTTAGCTTAAAACCCTCTGGAATGGTTTGACCAACAATTTGGTTGACATACCAAGTCAAACAACTCCCAATTACCCATGTAAGCCATTTTGAATTTTGTCTTAAATTATTTTATTGAATACATTGGCGTTGTGAAATGCAGTGTAACAGGTCTGTGTGTGGAAATGCTATAATGGGAGTGGGCAAGCTTGGTGGCAGGCGTAAGGTAGAAGTTCCTGGATGCATTAGGGACAGAGCCCCCCCTAAGACCCCTACCCCCCCCACCCTCCCAAAGCGCCTTTCAGCTGTTGCTAAAGCAACATCATCCAGGATGGTGGTGGAAGCGGTGGCGGAGCTACTTCCCGCAGTGCATGGTGCATAACCCCTGGAACGTTCTACCGTCGGCCCCTCAGGATACAAGAGAGAGTTCAGTTAAAGGGTCCATCGACTCGCGGACAAAGACAGACTGAAGCAGCGCTTGCTGGGCACCACCATCATCTAAGGAGCTGAAGCCGAGGCCTCCACCTCAGAAAGGATCTGCAGCATGTGCTGCCGCCTCCCAGTGAATCTGTGGCAGTTCAAGCACACCAGGGAACGCGAGCAGCAACACAACACTACTTCGGGAGGTTCTGCAGTTGCAGCTGCTACCTCTGGGAACATCATACGCTAAAGCTGCTGCTGTCTCTAGAGTTAGCCATAGTGCATCGTGGTGTGTATGCAGACCAAAATTACACCATAAAGCCATCCCCATCGCGGGGAAGCGCTACAGACAAGGGGACGTAGCTCAGGAACAGGTCGGGCTAGAGTGAGTGGGTTTGGGGTATATCAGCTGCTGTACCTGGCTGACACCCAGTGGTGGATCTGCCCCCTTACAAAAGAAAAATAGAAAATATTATTTCCTCATATATGAGTAAGGATCAAATAAAATGAAACGATTATAACAATATATTAGAAATTATACAGGATAAATTATTGTGGTAAATCTATTACAATATATCTTCATAATATGAGGAGGGAAGTGGACGCTTTTTCATATATTGAAAAATCTGTGTACCCTATATTTAATTTATACTATATGTAATTTTATATTCAGTACTACACTTTATAAATATCTACAGTGCCTCCATACGTATTGTCGTTCGCAAAAGCACAAAAACTTATTCTGTTTGCTTATGGAGTCCAGACATTCTGTCACTATGATTTAAAAGATTGAATCTGAGACAAAACCTCCCAGAATGTCACCTTTTATTCTTGGCGACTGCCTCCTCTGTGAACCCTACCTAACCCATGCCGGAGACGCATTCCGTCTCCTCCATGGGCCACACCCCTGCGTGTGTGCTGCCCCCCCTCTCCTTCCTTCTCCCTCCACACACCTCTAGCGTGCCCGTTAGTCCCGCCCGCAGTGCCTAGACCTCCCCCCCCCCCCCCCTTCCCCCTTTTGCCCCTTGTGTTTCGATGCTGACATCCCCTCCCGTTAAGATAATCAGCAACACATTAGACAACTTTACGTTTCACACGACAAGGTTTTTTTTGTGAACCTTCGTATTTGGAACCGTTTTGTTCGCCCAAGGTCTTTCTACAGTGGTGCAGCTGTGTTCCGTTGCCATTAATTCTTCAGATATTAAAAGCAGGAAAATGAGTCTTATCAGATATATCCATTGCTTCTGCATTCTAGGTCTTACATTAGATGATGACCACACACACAAACCAGGGATTGCAGCCGCAGGATGGAGCCGGATCTGAAAGAAAAGCAAGCACAATTTGACTGCTAAAAATAAAAAGAAGAGAAAGTCCAATTAGAACTATAGGAAAAAACAAAGGGTATGAAGAAATCAAAGAGTTTGGAAACTACCTGGCAACACTTAGCACCAACGAGATGATCGGCTGAGGAAACACAACAGTCGTTGATGTGACAGAACAAATTCCATTAAAAGCTGTTGATGAAAATTGACACCATAAAAAATAAATGTCTGTAACTCACAACCCCCGAAAGTGGGTGATGCCTCTGTCAATTCAGTCCACAGGAGGGCTTGACACAGAATCCCCCCAATACAGAAGAACACAGCAAGGATGCAAACCTGATCAGCACCAAAAATAGCAAGGCAAGATTCTTCACTAAAGTGGAGCAAGTAGAGTTTTGGAAATGAGTTGTGGACAATGCGACAAAGATTAAACCTTTATCTAAGTCAGGGGTTCCCAAAACTTTTAAGCCCGCGACCCGCATGAAATGGCGCTGCTGCCCCTCGAACCCCCCGCCCTCCCCCCCCCCCACTACCCTCCAGCTCAAAACAACAACCCCTTTTTGGAGCCTCCAAACACCTTCCCGAATCTTTAGCAAACAGCGGGGATACGTTGTGTGCTGCGCCAGTTGAATTGCAACAGAATAGTAAACTTGATTGTGATTGACGTGACGTACTCTGGGGTATGTCTGGGACCAACGTTCCACAAATTGAATTGAAATACGGCGAGATCTAAGAGCATATATATATATATAGATCTATATATAATACGATTTGGCCAGACTTTCTGCCCAACACCCAATACTTAGCCTGGGCGCAACACCATTGAATTAACCCTTTCATACGTAAGTTTACAATATTCTGGCTGACCCCCCCTCAGCGTGGAGGGCGCCTTCTTTTTCAGCGATTGCATTTTTCGCAAGAGGAGGGTCACCTGATGGAGCCCGCCGGTGACGCGCCGCCATATTGCTCACGTGACACACCGCAGAAACAACAGAGCGAATGAATGATGATCAGTTTATGTCATTCTGCTTTACGCCATTCAAAATATTCACAAATTTTGTTAGCATGGCATGAACTGAAATAGTGTATTCCGATTTTCAATCCTAGCAATCGGCTACGTTTTGCCGTTTAACCACCTTTATAGACGATCACGATGTTGAGCTGTATGCGCCAATCTTCGCGCCTCATAGTTTTGAACCGCCTTCCACTTCAGAGAACTCGGAACGGTTGGCTAAACCAACAGTGAATTCAGTCCCTTCTACCGCAATACATAAAAGTAAGTGGATGGTGAAATGGGGGGAAATAATAGAGTAAACTTTAAATGTTGTACTACACATGCGTTTGATATGCATAAAAGTGCCCATTCGATGGAAAGGATCATCATTGCCCCTCTTTTTTGACATCAGTGTGGCTTTACAACCTCTTAACGGGATTGTTTTTTTAGCGAAGTCTATGTCTCTGTCCCGGGTTAAACATTATGTGGCGAAACACACTGAACAGTTCTGATGACCAGCTCTGAGCGCGCCTGTCTTCTGGCTCTGTCGCCTAAGCACGCAGCTTGGAGATCTCATTGGAATTCTCACCGTCACGCACTCCTGACCTGTGTGCTCGCCACTCCAGTAATCATTTTAGACTGATCACACCGGTGTGACGCGTACCGTGCGAACGGGCCAGTAAAAAATAATTTGTAACCAGGTATATAGCGCCCAGAGATTTTTCCGGTTCCCTTTATTGAACTAACCCTGGCGACCCCACGCCAGGGTCCCGCGACCTCCCGGGGGTGGTCGCGACCTCACTTCGGAAACCACTGATCTAAGTGATGGGGAAAGCAAAAGTGTGGATGCAAGGGGGAAAGGAAAAAGGGTACTGCGCCCTGCTTCATAAGCTACCCTCCCTCTGTTAAAGCTGTTGCGGGGTTCATGGCAGACGGGTATGCGGCACGGTATCCAGAACAGGATCCCTCTTCGCCGTATCTGGAATTGATGACTTACCCATTATAGTTCCTCGTTCTTTTCCAGCGGTCCGCCAATATTGAGCCGGAGTCCACCTAATCAGGTTTAAATGCATCTAAGGCAGAAAAATTGTCATCGGTCTCAGGAATATACATCTTTAATGATTAGAGTCATTTGCCGCATGATTAGGAAATGATCTGCTTCGAGCAAGTTCGGAAGCAAGCCCCTCCCTTCCTCAAGCCTATACTCTGCTCTGATTGGTCAGCTGGCCAAACCTGCCACGTTGATTGGCACAGAGATGAGTCCTTGAGCCAGTTAGCCACCGCCAGCCATTGAGCAAAGCGACCTTTACATAAAACAAATAATATAGTCAATCCGCTTCTTATAATGACATAAAAAATACAAAAACACGCCGACCGTATCTGGCCTGGCTACGAACCAGTAAACCGATTAGTGGATGGCCAAGAATGAAAACAACTGGAGACTAACTCCTGATTTCAAACAGCTGCGTTTGTGAAAACCAGCACGCGGCTCCACCGAAAATGCCTTCAGAAGAATGACACGCGATCGCCTTGGTCTTAACTTTTTAACGGTGAACCAGAACAGAAGCTTAAAACGCCAGGAGCACCAGCCAACCACCCATCTCTCCCGTGATTAACCCCGTGTGAAACCTTCCTGCTTAAAGCGGCTAAATGCGCAAACAGCAGTTCGGCTTAAATTATTAAGTCCAGTGCGCCACCCACCTTTGCAAACAAAAAGCAATTAGAAACAGAACCGTCAGTCACGCAAACACAACGGAGATATTCTGCGGTCTGGCTGGCACTTTTAGAACCCAGTAAGCGCACGATAGCGCCACCCCGGCAACCTTAAGGCAGGAGCAACGCCGAGCACGAACAAAAAACTGCATCTTCTGGAGAATTCCAATTGAAATGCAGCCACCCAAACCGGTCAATTCAAATCGCATCCACTTCTATACAGGTCGTGGTCCGAGAGAGCCAGAAAGAAGTCCTAAATTAAGAAGATTAGAAGCCAATCTTGGAGATAAAGCCTGCATTGTAGCGCCTAGTTCTTGATAAAACGACAAGCCGCCAAACAAAAGGCCTGAATTGGTATTTTCCTCGGTATCCTTTGAACACTGCTTCCTCAACATATGATGTTGCAAAACCCCACCCGTTTAGCCTGAAAATAAATGAAGGTCAGGAGTAACAAAACAGGCCGCAAATAAAGTCTGACGGTCAGCATCAACTTCTGATCCAGAAAAGACAGCCACTAAATTAAGCAAATAACCGACTCTATTAATAACGGAAAAGGAAGCAAATCTTCAGGAGAGGGCCAGGCCAACATAACAAAACAAAAACCCTAGCTTAAACACAAAACTCTAAAATAACCTTAACTAAAACAAAGAAAATAAATGACAGAGTCTTTACCTATCTCCCTCAGCCCACCGGCAAACAGAAACAAAATCACATACATCCAAAACAAATGGCCTCCTACCAATGCTTTCCCTAAGAATGACAAATATGCGTATTGGAACTAGAAAAGGAAAGGTTGTACAAGAGACTGAGCAAACACACCCACCGGAGCACGCTCACACACACGACTTCTCATAGTCGGTACTGCACAGCCGATTCGGCTTGCCCAGATGTGGCTGTTACACTCCACCACTTCATCCCACCGATGCTACACAAGCTCACATCGACCGACCAGGAACAAAGAGTGATGGCTGATTTATTTCACGCCCAGATAATCTTTGATCTCGTATCTACCTAAAAAGTACTTAACAACATGATACCACCAGAACTACCAGCATCTATACCAGAGAGACAGAGCATGATGGCGAAGGAAAACATGCAGTTTAACTGCCCAGTAGGTGAAACTACCGACGCGACATCTGGCAAATACGTCCATACACCGACACCCCACCAAGAAATGCAAAAATAAAATAAAATAAAAAAATAAAACCGTATACACGCCCGCACCCAACATCTCCATAAGGAATATTTACCCCAGCACGCACTCTTAATCCTCAATTGAGCATCCGCTATGTCATCTCCACCCCCTCCTTTGGTACTTATCTGCTGGCACTCTTGTAGAGTAGAGACCACCCGTGGCACAACCGGCGATTTAAAGCGTTCCGGATATTTTAGAGAAAGCGCCATGGGGGATTATGATCGGTATATACCACCGTGGGACTAATACTACAGGTACACATCAAAATGCTTGGCGCTAACAACGGTGCAGGGCCTCTTTTCAATTACACTATAATTCGTTGAGCTCCAATGAACTTTTAGAAAAATAAGGAACAGGATGTTCAACACAAGCTTGATCCTCTTGTAACAATACAGCTCCAGCACCATTGTCACTCGCATCCACCTGTAATTTAAAGTCATGGCAAAAATCAGGTGCAGAGGGCTGGGGAGCCTGACCAAAGGGAGATCTTGCTGCTTCAAAGCAAGTTGACATTGGTAGACCACACAAACTCTCTTTTTTATACTGAGGAGTTTCTGGAGGGACAGACCTAAAAAGAAAAAAAAGCTTGATAGTAACCACTCACCCCCAAAAAACGCCTTAGTTCATTGCCCCCAAACCATCTGAATGAATCACAATATCATCCATTTTACATTTTCACAATTTCCCAAAAAGAATTTTGATCATCACCCTTTCGGGAATGTAGGGTGCTTTTCCCCATCCCAAAAAAAAACGGTTTTGGGAAAAATTTTTATCAGGGGTTACAAATGGAAATATTCAGGGGTTTTCGAAGTAGGGGCACCTGCCAATATCCCCAAAACCCCCCAACTTAGAAACTTTTTGGCTGAACCAACTTTATCCCGCGGTCTTTAAAATTCTGGGAAGGGGGAAAGGAGTCAGGCTTTTTACATCATTGACTTTATGGTAACCTGCAAAAATCGAAAAGGTTGAATCTGGTTTTTTACCAGCAAGCGGGGGAGGGGCTAGGGGCCCCTGACGGGGCCCGGGGCCAAAACCATTTTTTTAACAGGTGGTCCTTTTTCTATTTTTTAAATTCCCTTTCCCGTGGTTTTAGTCTGAAAGGGGGTTTTTTTGGTTTGGCATTCCACAAAATCAATGTCATGAGCACAGACAGATTTTCTCCCAACACAACAAGAAAAAAAAAAGTACTCAACAACTCCAAAAGTCATAGACTGTTCTCAGTCAGATGTGAAAAAAAAAAAGGGAGGGACCCTTTGTAATATAGGGAATTCGGGAAGGGGGGGGGGAGAAATGGGGAAAGCCTCCCCCGGGGGAAGTTCATCCCCCATTAGGGGGTTTAGCTATTATTTTCCACGGGCAGCAGAAATTGGAAAAAACCTGCTTGCTATTGTTATCAGAGGGATGTTCACTCACATAAGCTTTAAATGATTCACATATTCCCACTTTTGCACTTTGGTCCGGGTGAAAAGCAAAAACATAGTTTCTATTAAATTTCCTTTTCAACCAAATACGGACCAGAAAATTTGGATGTGAATCGACCCAGGCATTGGCAGAAAAAACAAAAACCTGATCCCCAAAAGGTAAAAAATTTTTACACTTTTTTTCAAACCGTTTTTTTTTTTTTTACCTGAGTTTCAGACAGATGTAACTTAGCCGGGGTCTCGGTTTTACCTGGCTTTTCACGGAGGGAGGTAACATACTCATCAACAGGCACAGGTCTAGATGGCTGGCAACAACTGATCACTTAGAAATTTTAAAGGGGCCCCCCAAAGTTGGTGTCCCCAAAACCCACAAATTTAAAAGAGGGCTAAAACCAAGAGACCCCTTACAGTCTTTTGGTTGCAAACATCAAAAAGGGGAAGACCCCAGCCCAGTCTCTACCAGTCTCAATACAATAACGATGTAACATCACTTTGAGGGGTTTGGTGAAACCTTTCCAAAGGCCCCTGGAGGATTCGGGATGATGCGGCCGCAGGCATTTGATGGCCTTCACCCGGCATCCCTAAGCCTGCCTGGAAACCTTGGGTAAAATTCGAGCCCTGATCACTCTGTATAATCCTTGTGTCAAGCGTTGCGCAGGGCAGAAACTCTTTTACCACCTTAGCCTAATGTACTTAGATGAGTGCTTTAAACAAAAGCGGTTGATTACGCCCTGTGTGAAGATATACTGATGTCCTGCTTTCCTCGCACGGTGGTTCGACACAGTCAATATCAGTGGATCATGGATCATCTACAAGCAGGAATGGGACAAAGGGGTGCGGAGATTTTTTTTCTGATTACGACGCGCCATCTGGCAGACATGGCATGAGTACAGTATTTAGAAACAGAGTTCTTAGGGTCAGGCCAGAAAAAGTATCTAGAATCGCGGTAATAAGTTTATTTATTACCAACAGGTCCAGAAAAGAAAATTCTCTGGCAAGTTTCAAAACCTGTTGCCGTATACGTAGATGCAAAACTATTTTCTGGGGGGGGCAACCTCCTCCACGGCAAGCTCTCCTTCGGTGGTTTCCATCTGCCATCAGCAAGCCCTATCCTCCCAAAAGTAACCCACCCTGACTTAGACTCATGGACACGATCTCCACAGCCTTTTATTGCACTTGGCCCAGGAGGGTCTGCTCTCTGTACAACATCTAAAGAGTCTCTCCCCCCCTTCAAGGAAGGCTCCATTTCACCCTCCTCCCCTTTCCAGAAGGTACATCAAACCTGTCAGAATCTGGTGGTATAAACAGAAGCACATGTCCACAGTCTTAGGCACGTCAATTAGCTTATAAAATGAGGGTGACAGATCTAGTATTTCTTAAGACTTCTGTGCTTGAACACGATAACCACGACAAGAGGGGAACGCAGAACGAACAACATTATCAGCTAAATCATCGTTTTTGGGACGTATTAGGTCATGCGGGTCACAATAGGTGTAGGGAAAAACTAGGGCCACACGGCAAGAATCATTCCCCAGAATCACGTCAACACCCTCTACAGGTAACTGTTCACGCCCAGCCACGTTGACTACCCACTAACAATATCAGATTTCCAAGTCTGCAATATATGAGTGTAAATTCACACAACGCATCTCACTTCCACGTACCAATACTTTCCTCGACCAGTAAAAAGTAGTATCGGAAAACGGCAAGACTCCTGCAGATATAAACGATTTCAGCTGCCCCCGTATTAGAGAATTGTTACAGGGCTTAAACATTCCGAATCAGCACGATTCCGAGACTGTGGTACCCCTAAACATAAAAGGCTGATACATCTCTTTATCCGGTGGTAGAGTGTACAGTTGTACAATCAACAAGTGCCCACATTTTTTAGTCTTAGAAGCAACAATCTTCTGCTTCCATGCTCTACAATCCGCAATCAGATGATGTGAAATCTAGGCAAAAGAAACAAAACTCAGCTTGTCCGCAACCCCCATTTGATTTACCGAGGCAACTTCCTTTTGAAAAACGGACGTGCAACATGCTTGGCACCGCATTTTCCAACTGCTTGTGACAATTTTGCACCCAAAGAAAAAAACATTTTCTTGTGTGTCCAGCACAAATTCGTCTGCCAAAACTGCATCATCAGCTAGAGAAGTTGCCTTCTGTTCATTTAAAGACACCACAATGTTTAGCCGGAACGCAATTTTTAAACTCCTCGAAACAAGATTAACTCCTGTCTTTCCTCCATGGATGTTAACCTTGCTAAAAAGACAACCACTTTTCGACAAGGCACTCTCTTTCTCTCACAACCAGTGCACCCACAATTTTGTTTTGACTGTGTTTCATATGCCCCGAACTTCTGCCGATAACGCCTCGGGGGACCCACCTCCCCTTCTCAAAAAAAAAACAACGAGCGGACGAGCCCCCACTTGTTAACAAAACCTCACTGTTAGTCTAGGGGTTAAAGGAAGTTCGTAACAAATGTTAAATAAATACAAAGTCTTACGGTCACATCAATCCCCTGATCCATAAAAGCACAGCCCTAAATTAAGCCAATAACTTAACTTATTCATAACAAAAGGCAAGCAATCTTCAGGAGAGGGCCAGGCCAAACATAAACAAAAACCCCTCTAGCTAAACACAAAAACTCTAAATAACCTTTAACTAAACAAAAGAAATAAATGACAGAGTCTTACCTATCTCCTGTCTACCAATAAACATAAACAAAATTTTATATCCAAAACAAATGGCACCCTCTCCCTAACCTACCGCTGTTCCTAAGAAAGACAAACATAAGGTATTTACATAAATTAGAAAATAAAACAAAAGAATCATAAACACACCCACCATAACGTTCACCACCACACACTCTCATAGTTTGTAATTAACAAGTTAATTCACAAAGTTCATATATAATAAATACCACACTTGTCCCACTGAGATACCCAAATAACACCCATCTGGAGTCAGGACACAAAGATGTGATGCGCGTAGCCGTTCAGTCCTCCAACATTATTTCTTTGCCGTCTTATACACCTTGGATCTCTGTAGCATTCACTCAGTACTGATGGAATGAGGGACATCAGCTGGAATCCAATAGCAATCTATAACAGAGAGAGACAGAAAGAGCAGGAGAAGAAAACATGCAATGTCTAACTTGGCCCAGTAGGTGAAATAACTCTCACCAAGAGCGCACAATTCACAAATACGTCCACAGTGACGTAACATAAACGCACTAATAGCAAAAGTGTTTGTGGGCAGTTCGACTCTGTTCATATTTCGCGGGCAGGCGGGGGGATTATGCAAGTGTGTGACCCAGTGACTTACACCGGTAACAGAGGCAAAAGAGTCTCGAAATAAACGACTCGTTACGGCGATTCAGAAAACCGACTCTCCCTTTTGAGAGACAAATCTTTTATTTATCATGCACTTTTTTGATTAACGATCTTTTGCAGATTGTTTTCATTAAGGACGCTACGTTATAAACTGCAAAAGAGAGATTTTTTTACAAAAACCCATATGACCTGCTCTTTAATGTATGATGGCAGTATAGCATAATGAATTTGTAAAGGGTACAAAATCATCTTGGCTAACAATTTCAAGAATATGCCACCAAACTCATTAGAAAGCACTTCATATTGGATCAGGACAATGAACCCAAAACACCCTGCCAGTTCAGTCAAGGACTTTATCAGGGCCAAAGAAATGTAAAGTCCCCGTAGACTGCCCAAATCAATCTCTAGATTTAAATTTGATTGACGTTAATTTCACCACCTGAAGAGGAAACTACAGAAACAGAAACTCCCCAAAACAAGCAACAGTTGGAATTGGCTGCATTAAATGCTGGGGAAAAGCATTTCAAAGCATAAGACCAAGAGTCTGGTGATGTCTATGGGTTGCAGACTCACTGCTCGATTGCATGCAAGGGATCTGCAACTAAATATTAGCTTTTAAAAAATCTTTTACATCTGCCTTTAATTCAACTGTTACAATACTTATGCTCACATCAAATAGTTTGGATGAACGCCAAGTGCTGTCCTTTTTATTTGGTAAAACATGTATGTGTCAAAAAGACCTAAATAATAAATGTGACATTCTGTAGTTTTGTCGCATATTCATCTTTTAATCATATTTGCAAAAGTCCTTGACCTCCCGTCCACAGCAGAGAAAGCAATTTTGTCTTTACTGTTCCAATACTTATGGAGGGCACTGTAGATAAATATATGGTACTGCGTTAGTGAATATATAAAACATATACTGTATTTACTCATGCAGTATATACACACATATATAGAAATGGGGCTACATATTTCTTATATTTATAATTTTATGATATACGTTGCATATTGTGACACCGTGTCCCGAGCTCTCGTCAGCGTCGCCCTGGAAACGGAGCAGGCACAACCTAGCACCTGCTCATCACGGGCTGAGCGCCACACCTGGCGCCCCATCAGACGCTGTTCTCATAAAGCCCTGCAAACCAGCACAGAGGTGAGAGATGTCTCCCAAGACTCGGCTGAAACTGTGTCTTTCCTTTTGCCCACAGAGAGAGCGTGTGGACCCGCCAGCCCCACCAGCCACGGGAGAGCAACGGCCCCACACTGCACCAGCGCACCGACAGCCCAAGACGCCGAGCACCGACCACCAAACCGCCTCACAGCAACGCCTATCACCCCCCTTCATATTTAATAAAATCCACCCTTCGGGGAACTTACCCTCATCCTCGAGTCGTGTCCTCCTTCACCCCGCCACCACAACGGGGTGGAGAATGCGGGCAGGACAGTGAAGAGGACACCGACGACCCGACCCCGACCGTGTGCTACGAATTGGACTGGTTTGGATTGATTTTTTATTTTTTTCACGTTCCTTACCTCACGTGATTTTTCTGGTTCCCCAGGTGGAGCTCCTCCCCCAACGATGGAAGAGCTGTTGAAGCACCTCACCGAGGTGAGCATCCGGCAGCAGCAAATCGTGGAGCACATGGCCGCCCGGCAGGGGGAACCGAAATTGAGTTGGCCGCGCTCCGCCTCGCCACAGCCCCGCGAACTCCGCTACCTGACCCCCGTGTCCAGGCAACCCAGCTGCTGCCCCGGATGACGGTCCACGATGATGTGACGATGTACCTCCAGATGTTTGAGACCGTAGCCATTCGGGAGGCGTGGCCCAAGGAAGAATGGGCGCGCAAAGTGGCACCGCTGCTCACGGGAGAGGCTCAGCGAGCGTACTTCGCGCTTCCTCTGGAACAAAGCACCTCCTACGAGGATTTATGGAAGGAGATCCTAGGACGGATGGGGTTGTCTCCGATCAGCGCTGCCCAGCTGTTTATGATGGACCTTCGACCCTCGGCAGCCGGCCCGTGGGCCCAAGCCGCGTAGCCTCTCCCGGTTTGGCCCAGCACTGGTTGCTGGGCGGGGGTCCCACCGTACACCCCGTAGCTGAGCGCGTCGTGGTCGACCGCCTCTTACGTGCTCTTCCCCGCCCGCTGCAGCAGGCCGCCGGCATGCGGAACCCGGCCAATGTGGATGACCGGGAGGCAGGGGAGAGAGCGCCGCCGTTTCCCGGAGGGTGGTCCAGGTGGTCCCCAGGGACGACCTTGGCTGGCGGGCCTGCACCGGTGCATACCGAAAACGCCGCTCCACGGGCGGAAAGTAAGAATAAACGGCCGCCCGTTCCTCGCCCTTCTGGACTCCGGCAGTGCGGTCAGTCTGGTCAGGACATCGATACTACCGGTATACTCCCCGGCCGGACCGAAGACCGGACCAAGCTACCTATAACCTGTGTGCACGGCGACACCAGAGAAGTGCCTGCGCAGTGAGTCACCATCGCGGCGCTGACCGGCGCTTGGCCCGTAGATGTCGGGCTCGTCCGAGACCTACCTGTACCGGTCCTCCCCCCCCCCCCCCCCCTACTGGGAAGGGACTGGCCAGGGTTCGACCGCCTACTCGCCTCCGTCACCCAGCCCCCCCGCCAGCACCAGCCGGGAACCGCCCAATCCAGAGAAGCCCGGCAGGAAAGCCCGAAGACGTCCCGTGCTGCTAGCCTCCGACAGCCCCAGGGGGTGGTGAGTCACCCATCCTCCTCCTAACCCTCTACTTTGACTTATTTCAGCAGGTGACCGGGGCAGGGGTTTTCTCCAGGGAGCAGCACGAGGACGATAGCCTCAAACACTGCTGGGCTCAGGTGAGGGTGGCCGAAGGGAAGGAGCTCCAGCCGGCACCCCACCCAACACCCCACTTTATCATGGAAAATGGGCCTGCTCTACTGTGTCGCCCAGTGGCAGGGGGAGGAGAAAACCTTGCTGGTGGTCCCGCGTAGCAAGACGGAGGCGGTGATCGAGATCGCCCATGCCCATCCAATGGCAGGCCACCTGGGAGCTCAAAACACGGTCCAGCGCCTCCGTGACCGGTTCCACTGGCCGGGCCTAGAGGCTGAAGTCCGTCGTTTCTTCCAGGCCTGCCCAACGTGCCAACGGCTGTCGCCTCGGACCCCTCCCCCAAGCCCGCGATGATACCGCTGCCCATCATAGAGGTGCCCTTCGAGCGTATCGGGATGGATTTGGTGGGGCCGCTGCCGAAGTCCGCCCGGAGGGGCACGAACACATCCTCGTCATCGTGGACTATGCCCACCCGGTATCCTGAGGCCATTCCCCTCCTTAAAGCCACCACGAAGGCCATAGCCCAGGAGCTATTCTCCCTGCTCAGCCAGGTAGGCATCCCCTCCCAGATCCTGACTGACCAGGGTATACCCCCTTCATGTCCTGGATGATGGCGGACGTTTGCAAGCTCCTCAAGGTCCAACAACTCCGCACCACGGTGTACCACCCCCAGACCGACGGGCTCGTCAAGCGGTTCAACCAGACCCTCAAGCAGATGCTGCGCCGAGTGGTGGCCGAAGACAAACGGGACTGGGACCAGATGCTCCCCTACGTGCTCTTCGGCATTCGAGAGATCCCTCAGGCCTCCACGGGCTTCACCCCCGTTTGAACTGCTCTTCGGCCGACAGCCCCGAGGTCTGCTCGACGTTGCCCGAGAGGCCTGGGAACAACAGCCGGCGAAATACACAGGACCACCAATCGAACACGTGCGTGAGATAAGGGAACGGATCGACAAAGTAATGCCCATCGTCCGGGAACACCTCGTCAGGGCGCAGCAACGGCATTATAACCGGGCGGCCCAACCACGGGAGTTCCAGCGAGGAGACCACGTCCTGGTGCTGGTGCCCACGGCCGCCTGCAAGTTCTTGGCCACCTGGCAGGGTCCCTACACCGTTACGGAAAAGGTCGGCCCCGTTACGTACTGTGTACGGCAGCCAGGTAGAAGGAGGGCGGAGCAACTGTACCATATTAATCTGCTGAAGCGCTGGGTCGGGACCGGGCCCCAGCTCTCCGCCTACACCAGCTCGACTCCCGTGGTTGTTGATATGGACCCCCAACTCTCCGCTGCCCAGAAGTCGGAGCTGCAGCACCTGGTCAGTCAGTTTCCGGATGTCTTCTCCCCCCAGCCTGGGCGGACCCATGTCTTGGAGCATGATGTCCACACACCACCAGGGACCATCGTCCGGCAGCAGCCCTACCGTGTCCCGGAGGCTCGGTGACACGCCATCGAGGAGGAGGTACAGGAGATGCTGAGGTTAGGGGTAATTGAACCATCACGCAGCCCAAGGTCCAGCCCCATCGTCATGGTTCCGAAGCCCGACGGCACCCTCCGCTTCTGTAATGACTTCCGCCGCCTGAACGAGGTCTCCGAGTTCGACTGTTACCCCATGCCCCGTGTTGACGAGTTACTGGACCGATTGGGAAGGGCCCGGTTCATCTCCACTCTCGACCTTACAAAGGGCTACTGGCAGGTCCCCTTGACGGATCAGGCAAAACCGAAAACTGCCTTTTCTACCCCAAGTGGCCACTGGCAGTACCGTTTCCTTCCCTTCGGCCTACACGGGGCCCCGGCCACCTTCCAATGGCTGACGGACGTCCTCCTCTGGCCGCACCAGGCTTACGCGACGGCCTACCTTGATGACGTCGTAATTCACTCGGAGACCTGGGAGGACCATCTGGAGCGGCTGCGGAGGGTGCTGACGGAACTACGCCGGGCTGGCCTGACCGCCAACCCCCGGAAGTGTCATCTGGCCCTTGCCGAAGCCAAATACTTGGGGTACCAGGTGGGCCGCGGCCTCATCAGCACCTCAAGAGAAGAAGGTGGCATCTATCCTCTCCCGCGCCGCAGCCCACCTCCAAAACACAGGTGCGGGCCTTTTTTGGGTTGGCGGGGTATTACCGCTGCTTTATATCCCTAACTTCTCCTCCTTAGCTTCTCCCCTGACAGACCTGACCAGGAAAGGGCAGCCGGAGAAGGTTTTGTCTCGTTGACCTCCGAGACGGAAGCAGCGTTCCACCACCGGATCAAGGCGGCCCTCACCACGGAACCGGTCCTCCGTGCCCCCGACTTCAACCGCCCCTTCCTGCTGTCAGACTGATGCATCAGACAGCGGGTTGGGAGCCGTCCTCCTCGCAGGGCCACGACGGTGAGGAACACCCGGTGATGTTTTTGAAACCATTATTTATTTATTTTAATTAAGTAATGTATAATCTAATGATATTTGTCCAGTCATCCTAACACAGGCTCTAACACCTCTGCACAACAATGGTACAAACTTGCACACACCAGAGAAACCCTTTTACATTTCAATTACAAATTAACACTAACAGATCTCTCGCCATATTGATATTGAGCAAAAACGTGAAATAACACTTTACTTTATTTTACTCTCCTCTGGCAGCCAGAAGCAAAGCATGCTTCAATTAGAAAATCTGCTTTACCTCATTTAGTGAATGTGTGTATACTGTAATACTAAATAAAGAATCAAACAATGAATATTTTCTTCATTTCTAAATATATTTGTATGTATCAATACATAGCATTATATTGTCAATGCATATATTGCTGTATATTGAAAAATATAAGTACTAGTTTCCAATATATGGAAATGTATTATGTAATATATCGCATTATTGTTGCAGTATATTTCACATATATTATTTTTGTTCTTAAGGGCCTCCACGCTAGATACCAGTCAGGAGTACAGACGAACTGACTTCTGACTTCTGGGTGCAGCAGACACACCCTCTGCCCTCCTTGGACTACGCCAATTTTAACAGATCCATAGAGGATTATTTTGAGGAATTTTTTGACCTGTGCTATCAGATGAACTTTAATGACATTGCCCTCAAATATATTTCGGTATGAATTAACTGGAGAAATTTTCCCATTTAATGCCACATTAGACCCCCTCCCTGGACTCATTAACTTTGCTTTAAGGATGAGTGGCTCTGATTTTACTGTGGAGATCACGGATGAGGAATGCTACTCTTCTACAGTATCCACCAAACAAGATCATCTTCACACCCCAACCGTCATATCTGGGGTGGTTCACATCATGCGTGAACAGTGAAAGCCTGCTCACAACATGCCTGTTCAGCCTGTATCTGTTAACATCATGTCTGCTAAGACAGGGCTTTGCTAACTTCATGTCCGTTACTCCAGAGCCTGCTCACATTATGCTTGTCAAGCAAGAACCTGCTCACCTCATGCCAGTTAAGTCAAAGTCTACTCATGTCATGTCCACCATGTTAAAGTCTGATAAAGTCATGTCTACCAAGCACGAGTCTGCTAATGTCACGACTGCTACTGCCTGCTCACATCACGTCAAGTCAAGTCAAGTCAAGTCACCTTTATTTATATAGCACTTTAAACAAAACAGATTGTGTCAAAGCAACTGAACAACATTAATTAGGAAAAACAGTGTTTCAACAATGCAAAATGACAGTTAAAGGCAGTTCATCATTGAATTCAGTGATGTCATCATGCAGCTCAGTTCAGTTTAAATAGTATCTGTGCAATCATCTGCAATCAACGATATTGCTGTAAATGAAGTGACCCCTACTAAGCAAGCCAGAGGCGACAGCGGCAAGGAACCAAAACTCCATCAGTGACAGAATGGAGAAAAAACCTTGGAAGAAACCAGGCTCAGTCTGGGGGTCAGTTCTCCTCTGACCAGACAAAACCAGCAGTTCAATTCCAGGCTGCAGCAAAGTCAGATTGTGCAGAAGAATCATCTGTTTCCTGTGGTCTTTTCCCGTCTTGGTCGTATGAGACAAGGTCTTTACAGGGGATCTGTCTCTGGGGCTCTAGTTGTCCTGGTCTCCGCTGTCTTTCAGGGCTGTAGAGGTCCGCTCTAAGTGCTGATCCACCATCTGGTCTGGATACGTACTGGATCTGGGTGACTGCAGTGACCCTCTGACTTGGATACAGACTGGATCTGGTGGCTACGGTGACCTCGGAATAAGAGAGAAACAGACAAATATTAGCGTAGAAGCCATTCTTCTAACGATGTAGCAAGTACATCAGGTGTTATGGGTAGTGTTCCTGTTTCCGTTTACCTGATTAATGCAGCCTTAAAATCCTTTAATGGATTTGGATTATTAAAGCATATTAGTGTGTTATGTGTAAGCCCAGGTTTAAAGAGATGGGTCTTTAATCTAGATTTAAACTGCAAGAGTGTGTCTGCCTCCCGAACAATGTTAGGTAGGTTATTCCAGAGTTTAGGCGCTAAATAGGAAAAGGATCTGCCGCCCGCAGTTGACTTTCATATTCTAGGTATTATCAAATTGCCTGAGTTTTGAGAACGCAGCGGATGTAGAGGACTATAATGTCAGTAACAAGAGCTCGTTCAAATACTGAGGTGCTAAACCATTCAGGACTTTATAAGTAATAAGCAAGATTTTAAAATCTATACAATGTTTGATAGGGAGCCAGTGCAGTGTTGACAGGACTGGGCTAATATGATCATACGTCCTGGTTCTAGTAAGAACTCTAGCTCACTCTAACTCACGTCTGCCAAGCCAGAGCTTGCTCATGTCATGCCAGCCACTTAAGAGATTCTTCTCAACATGGAGAAGAACTTCTCATTCTTCTCAACAAGAGCTTCTTCGGAAGATGGCCACCACACAAGAGTCTCTTCACAAAATGGCCGCCCTTCTAGAGTCTCGTCACATCTCAACTGATCATCCAGAGTCTCGTGACATCGCAGCTGATCGTCCACAGTCTCATCATGACATGGCCACCATTTCAGAGTCTCGTCCCATAATGGCCGCCATTTCTTTAGTCTGCTCACGCCATGCCTGAGTCCCCGGCCAAGATGGCTGCCATGCTTGAGTCCCCGGCCGAGATGGCCGCCACACCTGAGTCTCGTCACAAGATGCCATTCCCATGACATCAGTGCTCTCAAGCCCAACCGTCCTAGAGGTTCTGCCACCCTCTGCTGTCCTTACTGTAATGGCGGTCGCCATTTTGAGCGTGTGGGCTGCACACTGCACTCAAGAGGCCTCTCCTGTCCATGAATCTGCTCCTGAGGCCTCTCCTGTTTATGAGTCTGTCTCAGAGGCCTCTCCTATCCACGAGTCTGCTCCAAAGGCCTCTCCTGTCTCTGAATCCAATTCAGTGCCTCCAAAAGTGGTACAGTAGCTTCAGCTGCAGAACCTCCTGAGGTGGTGGTGTCCACTTCTGAACTCTTTGTCTGTCCTGTCCTGTCATGGCCATGGAGGCCATTCATAAACTCATAGACTGTTCTTTCATGACCAAATGATGCTGTCTATGAACAACATCTGCCTGCCATTGTCGTGGCTATGGTGGCTACTCAGAAACTCTCTGCCTGTTCTGTCACAGAGAAGTGGTCCATGTCTGTGCTCCCTCATGGATTCCTGCTCTACCTGCACCACTTGGCCGTCCTGCTCTGCTGGCTCCACGCTTCTCTGGATCTGATCCAAAGTGAAGTGAAAGTGAAAGTCGTGACATTTGCCAAGTATGGGAACCCATACTCGGAATTGGTGCTCTGCATTTAACCCATCCAAGTGCACACACACAGCAGTGAGAAGTGAACACACCGTGGACAGACACCCGGAGCAGTGGGCAGCTATATCCAGCGCCTGGGGAGCAACCGGGGGTTCAATGCCTTGCTCAAGGGCACTTCAGCCATGGGTATTGAGGGGGGGAGAGAGCGCTGTTCATTCACTCCCTCCCACCTACAACTCCTGCCAGCACCGAGACTCGAACCAGCGACCCTTGGGTTACAAGTCCAAATCTCTAACCATTAGGCCAACATGCTGCCCCCCCAGCATTGTATCACTGTCTGCCATCGTTCCACGGTCCACGTCTTGATTCAGGTCCTATACCCCTTCACGGGCCTGACCCTCCATCCTGCCCCCTGGATTACTTCTGCTCATTGTTTTGAAATAAATATCCCTCATGTTGCCTTTGTTCTTTGTCTAGCTTTAATGCTGTAACCCGCTGTTGGTGTGTCTAATCTGGTACTGCCAAGTCATGCCTGTTCAAATCAAGTCTTTTTGGATTATGTTTTTGTCTTTGTTAACTGCACTTGGGTTCTCACTTCAACTCACCTTCAGTGGACTAAATGTTACAGTTACATCACATTCAGACTTTAAATTACTAGAAAACATCATCTGTATGGGTGTTTTTATTGAGAAATCCTATCAGCTTGGTGAAATAAAGGTATGTAGTCCAAAAATAAATTGACCATTAAAATTAACAGCTTAACATTGGTTAACAAATAAAATGTGCATGACTATAACTTTTCATACAGTTCTTTTAGTTACTGTTTTTGGAATAAATGTATAAATGCTCTATCATGAAATGTATCTTCCATTTTAATAAACAGAGCATAAGTTTATAGTTAGTTTTTTTATACATTATTTTAATGGTATAAGTCATGTTTATTTAACCTTAAAAATTTGTCTTTTAAGTAATTTCAGAGTGCTCATGCCACTGGTATTCAGATTGTCATCATTTGTGTCTTTTTTGGTCAATGACTGCTTGAATCTGCTCCAGCAGTTTCTCTCTGTTGTTTGAGATGTTTTTTCCAGCAATGTCCATAAGATCAGTGATCTTCTTACGACTGTAAGAACCTTGAATGGTATCATATTTGTTCCTCCAAGCCTCAAATTATCTGAGTAAAGAGTAAAACACTTAAATGAGAACATAGCCAATGTTTCAGTTTTATTGAATTAGACAATCTGAACTTGCCTCCACAGTTGACCACATTAAACAGAGACATGTGAATCACGGTTGCAGCGTTTTTGCCTTTGAACACATAGAAGTCCTTCGGGTTCTTTGCCTTTTCTCTGAGAATGACTTCAGGGAAAGGGATGTTTAGTTCTTCACACAGTTTTTGAGTTTTATTCACTGTCTGCAATATAATAGCATAGCAGTATCACTTTATTAAAAGGGCTAGAAAAACATTTCATTTGAAGTTTCAATTTATTATTTACTGAAATTGTCAGGTTGAGATGAATAGAAATGCTAGCGGATGCTCTCTCTCCAGGCTCTCTAGGTAAATATTGTTTAAATTAAAGCAGATGCACTTGAGTTTAATTAGATTTTTTACTTGCTTTTTATCCGTTTACAGTATATGGTAATTATCTGTCAATGTTTTCACTGGCCCCACCATAATTTTTTTTTTTTTATATATTATTTTTTTAAAAGTATTTTAATAACATCAAATACACAACGTAACGAGTCATTAGTAAAAACAAGCAATAGCACAAATAAATTCAATATACAAAAACGTAATGAGTGCTTTTAACTTTTTGCAGCTAGATCCAACAGTACTGGTGTCAATGATATTGTATTTCTAGGCCTATCAAGTTTGGGGTCTCTTTCTCTGCAGACAATGGTATCTGTCAGATTCAGTAGTATTCAGGTACAAATCCTATAATGTGTAAATTAAATATTGATTTACCCTTATTAAAGCTGAAGAATTTCAGTCAAGTACAGATTTGAGCAGTTTTTTCTTTTGTTTTTAATTGACGTTAAAGGGATACTCCCTCCCAAAATTAATTTTTTTCATTAATCACTTACTCACATGTCGTTCCAAACCGGTAAAAGCTTTGTTTGTCTTCAGAACACAATTTAAGTTATTTTGGATGAAAACCTGGAGGCTTGAGACTGTCCCATAGACTGCCAAATAAATAACAGTGTCAAGGTCCAGGAAAGGATGAAAAGCATCGTCAGAATAGTCCAGCTGCCATCAGTGGTTCAACTTTAACATTATGAAGTGACGAGAATACTTTTTGTACACAAAGAAAACAAAAATAATGATTTTATTCAACAATTACTCTCCTCTGTGTCTCTCCAAATCAGTGTAGCACCATTTTGTAAAATCTGAGCAGTACACAGGGATAGTCTATGGGAGAGTCTCAAGCCTCCTGGTTTTCGTCCAAAATATTTTAAATTGTGTTCCGAAGACGAACAAAGCTTTTACCTGTTTGGAACGACATGGGGGTAAGTGATTAAAAAGTAAGTGACAAAATTTTCATTCTGGGGTGGAGTAACGAAGTAATGAATGTTCTGAAGTGAGGTAAACTTCAACAGATTTCCCCTGCTCAGGGAGTAGGGAGCAATGAACACTGTGTAAGGGACCATGTCAATGGGAACACAGTTCATGCACAGAGCTCACTTCTAACGAGCTGATTAACCTGAATCAGTTGTGTTAAAGAGAGACGTGCAAAATATGCAGAGCTGGGGGGCACAAGGAATGGAATTGAGAACCGCTGGTGTAGAGTAGCACCTGTTGTTTGTCGTTTCTCTGATCACAAACACAGTATGTCATTATAATCCATAATTATGTCCCCACGGGATGCAACAAATGGCTCGTTTGTAATGGGTTTTATTGTTTTTGTCTTGTTGCGCCGGTGTACTGACTCTGACACACATCACAGTATGGCAAGGGGCATAACATTTCCGTCACACGCTTGAGGCATTCAGCCAATCACAAAGCACTGGATAGCTGTCCAATCAGTGTACACCTCGTTTTTCAGAACTATGAGTTTTGTAAAAAACTAAGTGTTTCAGAAAGGCAGGGCATAGAGGAGAAACAATAATGTACAGTATGTGGAAAATAATGTGTTTTTTAACCTTAAACCGCATTAACACATTTCATTACACCAAATACACCAAATAATGTTCTTTTTAGCAGCATCATATGACCCCTTTAAAATCATTTGAATGCTTAAACTGCAAGACTTATATGCATTCTAGTTTTTAAATAACAAGCAGCTGAAGAGCACTATCTTCCTTGAAATCTGGAGATAAATTGAATGTCACACACTATTTTGCAATCAGTTGTTATTTGGCCCATGGAGCCAGGGCCTGCTGTTCACTCACGCCAAAACTTTGATGCATCAAAATGTGTATAAAGAGAACTGGCGGAAATAAGTTTGTTCATCATGTAAAGTGACTTTGATTTAACAATTTGATTCATATGGATTTATTTTATGATCTATTTATTTAGAGGCTTGGGTGAACAGACTTTCAACGGAAGGATAAAAATTTCTCAGATTTCATTAAAATGATCTTCATTTGTGTTCCAGAGGTGAACCAAAGTCTTGTGGGCTTGGAACGATGTGGGTGAGTAAATAATCACAGAGTTTTCACTGAGGAGTGAACTAAACATTTAAACTTTTTATTAGAGTATGTGTTTATGAAAATGTGTATAATACCATGAAAGGATCCCCTTCACTGAAATCCAGGGAAATGATAAGATCAATGTCTCGTTCTTCTCTCAGCACTGAGAAGTAGGGTGAGTTCAGCAGTAGTCCGGCGTCTATATAGTCTCTCGTCTCACTTTTCAGAAGAGCAGCAGGCACTGTTTCATCTGAGGGAGCACAACATGAAATGAGTCTGTATATTAAATTATTCACATTGAATTTCTAGTTAATAGCAGGTCTGTTCTCACTTTTCATTTTGTGGAGGAAGTTATAATTCCTGCCCCAGATCCACTGAGTCATGCATTTACAGATGCTCAACACAAGATCTGAAATACAAATACACAGTGGTTCTTAAATTTAGTAAATGGTTCCTAATTTCTGATATTTTATATTCTGTATATTGTTTTTCAGTTGACTGTATGATTCTTTGGAGATGATTTTTGATGTTTCATACATCGTTTATGCTTTAATGTAGGGCTCTGTGAATAATCAAATTTTAGTTTTCAATTGCGGCTTTCATTGATTATATAAAATACGATAATTGAGACAATGTGTGGTGTTTTTTTTTTTTTTTTTTGTTTTTTTACTATTCGTTATGAGTGCTTTGAAGTTTTTTGGTCAATGGACTTTTAATGGAGGACAGAAATATCACAGCTTTCATTAAAATGATCTTCATTATTGTGCTTAGAAGATAAATGAAACAGTCAGATTTTCATTTTTGGTTGAACTGCCCCTTTAAATATTCCTGATTATTATTTTTATTTCATTAATTATTTTTATTTATTTATTTGGCCATAATCGTACTTAATTGGTTGTCTAAAGTATTCTGTCTTCTGTGGCATCAGTCCTGCTAAGACCTGTTTTTGTTGGGCAAAATTTGAAGCTTTATTGAATCTAAAGCACTTCTCAGTTTATGCATTAATCTGGGTAGAAAATCAAAGAAGAAGTACACTACAAATCAGTTGTACAGACAATTCAACTTACCAAAAGAATCCGAACTGAATAAACAACCAAAACAAATCATTAAATACACGATCAGTGAATTTCTTCACATCAAATTTTGCAGCTTGTTTTTCAGCGAGAGTAGATTTTTCCCCTGGGATAATCAGGTGATTTTTGCCTCCACCGAGCTCTGCAAATGAGGGAAACATTCATTATTGAGGTCTATAATTGACAGTGTATATATTAAAAAAAAAAAGCATGAAGGCCCAGCCCCCTAAACATAACATCACAGGGACATGAGCAAATCAAACAAGTTCATACTAACTTCACTGTAGAGACTCAAATTAGCTAAAAAAAAAACTAGACGTCTCTAAATGAATTCTAGCAGACTTTAGGAAAATCTCACCTTCCAGTGTTGTTTTGATGGTCTGAACAAGAGCAGAAGGATCTTTCCCATTTAAAACAGCGAGATTCACTTCCACACAGATCTATGAGCACCTGGGTAACAACTTGTATGCAGGTGGGCTTTTGGTTCTTCTTTGAAGAAAACACACATTAAACAAACATTAACACACTGCATGAATGTCTTGAATGTAAGTGCTTTACACCCCCAAAAATCATAATGTTCAGATATCAGGAGTTTCCTACAAGAGTAAGCAAACATACACACAAAAATCTTTTTGTGTTTGGTAACACTTTACAGCATTTATTAATCTTTGTTTGATGGTAGCAGCTAAAACAAGCAGATCTTTGTTAGCTCAGGTCAGTTATTGGCTATGCATTATTAAGATTTTTGTTTTAATGTAAAAGTAAATGTATACAGCTTTAGATTAATAAAGCTTTAGGAAAATAGAACTGTTAGTTTTAAATTGTTACAATATGTTTATACCTAGCAAGTTGCTACAGAAATAACTATTGGTCTTTAAAAAAGCGGGAAGGAAGATTATCCTCATTATAGCTCATCTTTTATTTTCACTTTGACATTTCATTTCTCTGCTGGAAGCATGAAAATATCAGTAGACACAAAAGATAAAACTTATCTACAAATAAATGCTGAAATACAAAGAATACGGTACCTTTCCTCATTTCCTCAAACGTGTCCGATTCTATTCCAGGTGTTAAAATCTTCAAAGGAGACCTGGGGGGGAAAATCCAATACAGTCAGAGTTGCACATGATACATGAAATGACTGTAACTTTAGGCAGAACTGAATCTTCAAACACGGGCAGCTTCACAACCTTTGGATTATTTCCCACAGGGAATTTAAAGTCTCGCCAATCGATCAGCTAAAGCGCTGCCACACAGAGCTGTAGAAAATACATTTAAAGTGTTTACAATAAATGAAACAAAAACATAATTAAAAAAAAAATGGCTATAATAGAAGTCTTAATGGATGGTTTGTCAAAATTGTGAGCTCTTAAATTGTTCAGCATAAATTATCTTTTATTTACATCACTGTTTTATGTGAGAAGTTTTATGTTGAAAAAAAAAAACAATATGCTGGTTAAAACTGCTTTAAATTATTTTTAAACATTTCTAATTGTAATGTTGTTTTGCATCTCAGCTTTGACACACACATTATAAGTTCAGTGTACATTGATATCGCAAATATTAATGAAACTCTCTTGTGACAGAGTTTGTTACCTTGCAGGTACAGCATGTCCATTTCATCCTGAGGTTTTTTTTTTGGAGGCCATTTTCAAAACTTGCTGCCGAAGCTGGATGTTTCCACAAACGCTCCAGTGAGAGAATAACCAGCTTCAAGTGGACTGATCTCAAACCAGGGATCTTCTTTGTCTGCAGACAGAAAACACCACCATATAACAGTTGACACGAGCATAATAACACTGCTTCTTTCTCTTACACAAACCAACACAGACCTCCTCCCTTCTCCTTCTCCTTTTTGCATTGCTTGTCAATCACTGTGTGTAGATGGGAAACGGGTCTTTACTGAGATGGTCCCACTGATCTGTGAGTGTGAGTTCGTCAATCTGTAGAGAATATATATTTTTAAATTTTTTCATCTCACTGGGTGGAAACATCTGAAGATGAACAAAACTGTTAGCAGTTTTTCTCTGCTAACCACCATCATAAAGAAAAGGCTTTGGGACACATTCAGTTTTTGAATTTTTGGAAACAGGAAAAAAATGGACAAGCAAAAAGGTCTGAGTGACTTTGTCAAGGGCTAAATACTTATGGATAGACAACGGGGTCAGAATCCAAAACAGCAAGTCTTGGGGTTTTTCAGTCTGCATTGGTTAACCGGGTTCCAGTTGATTACACATCATGTTTCACATGTTGAGCAAATGAGTACTAAGTAATATAAATGTTTTCTACCTATATAAACAAGTTAAATGAATGTAAAGTCTAATGTTAAAGTCTGTTTTTAATTTTGACATAGGGTAGCCACCACTGAAGTGACACCAAATGATGCGTCTCTCTTCACCGAGGTCAGAGTTGATCAATCTGCCTCGAGTTCAGATGGTTTCAAGTCTTTCTGGGAAGTTTGTATTTACAAGTCGGTAAGTTATTGTAATGAGTCCACTGAAGGTGAGGGTAGTGAGAACCCAAGTGCAGTTTATTTACAGAGTGATCCAAACAAAGACTTGACGAGAACAGACTTGACTCATCGACAGCGGGTATACAACCATATATATACAAAAACAAGGAACAAAGGCAATGACATGGCTACTTATGGCAAACAATTAGGGTAACATGACACAAACCAACAATGAACAAACAGAACTGAGAAACCACATGACAAGACCATAAACCAATAAGCACAAGACACATGACTAAAATCAGAACATAACACACAGACAAGGGAATCAAGGAAGCAATCAGAACATAACACACAGACAAGGGAATCACATGACAGAACAAGGACCAAGACTAAACTCCAAAATAAAAGACACGAAAGCAATGAACAAGAAACAACAAACAAAACCCAAACTCCGCATTACAGTTAGTTATACCGAGACAGTGTTTTTTATGTTTTTATTAAATTTCTAAAGGTAATGTATGTAATCTGTTAATCTGTAATATGTTAACGAATGTAATCTGACTACTTTTTGACTCAATTTCAAATGGAAAAAAAAAAATAGTTTAATTATTTTTTATAAATTTACCATTAATACAGATGTTTCTCCACACTCCCCCAACTTGAAAACTCCTGGGTGTGTATAATTTAATTCCTGTCAGAAAAATCATGTTTACAAAGCAGAGCTGGCTATAGATTACTTACAAATTGTAGTTTTGTTACTGATTCTACATTACATGATAAAATTTGTAGCTAGTAACGTAATTACATTTACACATTTTAGGAAAACTTTTGATTACTTTTAGAGAATTACCTTTTGATCTAACTTGTTGATTTAAATAAGCTGATCTTGTACCATATTGAGATATCAACGTAAAAAAAAATACAAAGGAAAACGAAAATATATTTACATTTAATATTATTGTAACTAACAACCATGAAGTGCATTAAATAGGCCTATGCTCATATGGAATTACGGTTTATTAATTAATAATTAATAAGTTTATTAATTCTTATAGTTAATAATTACGGTTATTATAAGCCTCTTATTAAGAAACCACAACTAGATCCGTGTGAACTGGCAAATTAGATAGAACCATTTTTAAATCTTCTGTTTATTTTCATAAAGAAGAATTTCAATCGGGTTTCACGAGGCCCCACCAAAGCACAGAAACTGCACTTGTTAAAATTACAAAATACTATTACGGCTTGCTTCTTGCGTCAGACAACCAAGGCTGCATATCATTGCTAGTTTTACTTGATCTAAGTGCTGCGTTCGACACCATGGATCACGACATACTCATAGATAGATTACTATGCAGGTATTCAAAGGCATGCTTTAAGATGGTTTGGATCCTACCCCTGTCCTATCGCTACAAAGGGGGATTTAAATGGAGAGTCATCTTAATTAATCACCAGTAAAAGATATGGAGTGCCACAAGGCTCTGGGTCTATAGTTTTTTTCTTGCTATTTTCAAATACATGTTGCCGGGGGCCCCTTGGTAATGATCATAAGAAAATACGGGATTAGTTTCCAACTGTTATGCTGAGAGTAGCTCAACTATATATCTCAACAAGACCAGATGAAACTTCTAAATTATCTAAGCTAACAGAGTGTTAAAAATGTAAAAGACTGGATGACCAGTAATTTTCTCTTATTAAATTCGCGAATTTAGAACCAGTTTATAGTTTTTGTGAAGTTTAGGCTTACAATCAGTGTTTGTTGCTTGTACATGTAGTGGTCTTCATTGGGATCTATCATTTTCCTCAGATGATTAGGGAATATAATGGTTAAGGTTAGGGTTTAGGTGTGACTAGGGATTTGGTCAAGGACAGACCTACATTTTTAGATTAATACGGGATGAGGGATGTTTTTCAAGGATAAGTCACAAATATATTGACCTAGGAACACAAACCTCTACTGGTGTGGGTGTGGGAAAATAACTCAGTACAATCTGAAATGTGCACGAAAAATCGCACATAGACATAACCCCGTTTAAAAGTTAATAGAATAATTTATACTTATGACTCAGGGTCGTATTACTCCGTTTTCTGGTTTAAATGAAAGTAACCAAGCTCAGTTGTGATGTTTATTATTTTAATATTTTTATTTATTATTTATTTATTTGTGAAAACCTTGCATCTAAACTGTAAATCATGGCTACATCCGGTGGTGGATGAGGAGATACCCCCTGACAATGTAAAGTGCTTTGAGTGCTTAGAAAAGTGCTTTATAAAATGTAAGGAATTATTATTATTATTATTATTATTTCGTGGACTACAACATGAAAGGAGAGCCATCATATTACAGCACAAATGCAAAATGTAGAAACATGTGTACACAACTCTATGAGGCACATTGCAGTGGGGAGGGCGCGGCAAGCATCACAACATAACAAAAAAAGGATACTTCAAGGTTGATCCAGGTAAATGTGTTGCAAATGTATGTGGGTGGGCCCCAATGTGGCTATCGTGTTTGCCTTGGGCCGGTCCCAATTCCTACTAAAATCCACCCCTGGTTATGACCTTGTGCTATTTAATATATTTTTGATGTTAGATTTAGAATACAATTAACTAAAGGTTATAATTTTGAAGTCATTAACAGAGCGATCGCGTTTGTAATAGGAACATTGAGAGTAGGTTCATGCAGTGGCCGACTTGCTTAGAGGTATTTATATATTAATCACAAGTGCATCAGCTTCCATCGTACTGAGTACACTTCGGGTGCTTTAGCAGGTGTTGTAGGGGCGAATACCTTTCACATGAAGTTTTGATATGACAACTCATTCTGTAAAACAAACAGTTAACACTGAAGGCGGTTAAAATCTAATCATTCAGATATATTATTAGGGGCGGGAGCAAATCTTTTAGGTAACTCTTAAAGAGTTTACCAACGTCATACCAGTCCACAATGTCAGTGTGTTATTAGGCCACCCTTGTTGTTAGATAAGATGGATCTTAGCGTTGCAGGTTAATTGGTATTGGCCAAGTGTTCCTAATTAAATTAAATTAATTCATATTAGTTCGTCCGTCACTCTAACTAAAAGTGACTCCATTTTAAGCTTTTTACGTCTGATCTCTTATATAATCAGCTTTACTCAAGCATTATACATCCACCGTTTTTGTGTAGGTTCTTGGTATAAAAAACAAACTTGTGTTTTATAAATGATAACCAATCAGCAGTTTGTTCTCTCAAATCAGAACGGCTTAGCATCAGTTTATATAGACTCTCGATCAGTTCAAGGAGCGGAGATGGGTGGGTGGAGGGGATGAACATGAATTGAAAAACAGAAATCTGATAACAGGACGATGGGAGGAGGTGTAGAACTGGGCGCGGAGCACTCAGATCCACGTAGTGGGGGGTGGGGACTTGTTGTGAATTGTTGCACATTAAGACCGTGCACAGATTTAATAGCATTTATCCCGATGATTGTGTTTATTCTAAGGAGTCCGTATGTACTTGTCACATTCTAATTTACGCTCGGAATATAACTTTATGGTCCCACAGTAATTTGGATTTAACATATTTCAGCTTTTGTCTTCAGATCACATTAAACGGGTTAGTTCACCCAAAAATTTAAATTCTGGCATTATTCTGGCCTAATTTTCAGAACACAAATTAAGATATTTGTGGTGGAATCTGAGAGCTGTCTGACCTTGCATAGTCAGCAACGCAACTGAAATGTTCAGAATATGTACTTCAGAAAAACTAACAAAGGAGATCTGTAAAATAATCCATGTGACATCAGTGGTTCATCCACAATTATACTAAGCTACTATTTTTGTGCACAAAGAGAGAAAAAAAAAATAATTCAGAGAAATTGAAATTGGAAGTGTCGATTGCGACACACCGATCACGTTGTTTCCATTAAGATCAAAATCACAACAATGTAGGAAACAGATCGGCGTGCCGCAGCTGACACAGACCAGCATACATCCAGCGGATATTCTCCAAAAAATGTCACCCAGGGTGATGCAGAGGGAGACAAATTGTTGAATAAAGTCTTTATTTTTTTTTTCTTGTCACTGATGTCACATGGTTTCATGCACAGTGGGTGTGGTATGTGAGAGTTGTTTCTGGACTATGTTGGCACTTGGAAAATGTCAGTTGCAATTGCTGTATCTAAGATAGGTCAGACAGTTCTCAAATTCCATCAAAAATATCTTCATTTGTCAATACCGAAAATGAACGAAGGTCTTATATGTTTGAAATTACATGAAGGTGAGAAATTAATGACAGAATTTTCATTTTTTGGTGAACTATCCTTTAAAAGCTTGTTATCCTGAAAATGTAATGCCTTTATGCACTCAGTTATTACTGATATTTTATACTTTCATGTAGATTTTTATTGTTTTTTCACATTTGCTCCAGACTTTCAATCTTAAACTATGAAAATCCATAAGCAAAAACAGGCTATTACTGCATTTTGAAAACCATGATAATCTAAACAAAGATTAAAATAAACAAAAATATGTGAAGATGATTAAAATAATTTTTGTTTAGCATTGAATGTAAAAATATAATTTAAAATTTATATGCTTCGTGTAGCTTGAAAATGAACTTCTTAATTAGAGGAGAGATTTTCATGAATCAAGCCGAGGGTTTAGTACACAAGAAGTAAAAATTAGACAAAAAGCTTATTTATTTCTCATTTTTAGCTGACAACATTTCTCATTTTAATATATGTCTCTGACATTTCTTATTTTAAGATTAACTTAACTTGATGTACAAAATACTAAACTAAAACTGAAATAAGAAATTATAGAACTAACAAGTTAAAATGGAAAATATAAAAATTAAATCTAATTTAAAATTTTAATAAAAAACTATTGCCAGTGTTTCAGTGATACAGTGAGTGTAACACATTTTGGTGCAACATCTGTAACATCCAGTTTTGATATTCTTGTATTTATTTGCTACAAATTAAAGTCCATAATTTTTTTTTCAAAACATACTTCTATGTGTTGTTTCCTATAGTGAGATATATAATGTTAATATGTTTATTTCTGCATGTTACACAACAAGTTATTTCTGCAGAGCTACAGCATTCCTCTCAACCAGTAGTCTCTCAGAAGTCTCATTATAATACCACGCTTTATCTCACTTAATGCTTTCACTTCATGATTGTGTGGTAACATCCTTTCATTTATGGAGGCCTGCCTTATGCAGTGTGTGTGATAAATACAGAGAATTTTTTTGACATATTAAAAGGAAAGGGCAGAACCCGATAAAACCAGCACAATGTTAATTTAAATTAGTCTAAAATTGGGAAATATGGGACTAGGTAAAAAGTTGCCCTTTTAGCCAAAAATGTTTTGTCCTTGAACACATCCCAAACCGAATTTACTGTGAATTAAAAAAAAAATTTTTCATAAATATGTTTTGTTTGTGTTTTATTGACATTAGATTAAATGAATAAAATAGTTAAGCTTGAGTAGTTAAGATGATCCCAGTCTATGTCCCTGTCTTTGGTTTTGTGGACTCTTATTTTGAAATGTTCTTTTTCCCATTGTTTCTGTGTTCCCGTCGTTCCTTTGCCCATCTTGTTAGTTTCTATAGTAATTGATTAGCTCCTCCATCCTCGTTACCTCATATCTTGTCAGTATATACTCAGTCTCACACCACCCATTCGCTTGCTGAGTATTGTTTAGCGCCTGTTGTCTGTTTCCTGCCT
Organism: Cyprinus carpio; assembly: GCF_018340385.1. Lineage (NCBI taxonomy): Eukaryota > Metazoa > Chordata > Actinopteri > Cypriniformes > Cyprinidae > Cyprinus > Cyprinus carpio. The sequence continues at coordinate 5,029,550 of NC_056576.1, read as the reverse complement.
TGTCTTGCCTGCGTGTTCTGGTTTGGATTGTTTACCTGGTTTTGATTCTTGCTTTCGTATTTTGGATTTACCCTTTGGATTACCTGTCTTGATATTGTTCGCTCATCAAGACCCACGCTTGCTGAGGGATTATTCTTGTGTCTAAGTGACGTGACATACAGCCAAGTATGGTGACCCGTACTTGGAATTCGTGCTCTGCTTTTAAGTGACGTGACATACAGCCAAGTATGGTGACCCGTACTTGGAATTCGTGCTCTGCTTTTAACCCATCCAAAGTGCACACACGCCGTGAACACACACCCGGAGCAGTGGGTATCATTTATGCTGCGGGGCCCGGGGAGCAGTTGGAGGTTCGGTGCCTTGGTCAAGGGCACTCCAGTCGTGGTATTGAAGGGGAGAGAGCACTGTACATTCTCCCCCCACTACATTCCTGTCGGCCCGAGACTCGAACTCACAACCCTTGGTTTGCAAGTCCAACACTCTGACCGTTAGGCCTGCTTCCCCATATATAATATACACAGAGGTAGGGCCAGTCCACACCAAACCTAAACAGGCAAGGCCCATAGCTTTGGCTCACCACAGGCTCTCTGTGAGCAGGCAACACTATGGGACTGCCCATTAATCCAAATGGCCCAGTGTGGGCCAGATTTGAGCCTGTTAATGATTTTGGGGCAGTTTTCTTCCCTTACCGCTAGGTGTTTTTAGGTTTCTTTAAGTAAACACATGTGGTAGAGAGAGTTAGTAATAGCAAGCAGCCATAGACACCATGGCTCACCTGCTGAAAAAATTGTGCTGTGTCCTTCTTGAGAAATGTGTCATTTCAAGCCCAGTCTAAATGAGTTTTTATTTTTATTTTTCTGCTTAAAAAGTGTACATTGCTGATGTTTTTTGCAGAGAAGGTACATATATTAATGGACTATGTTTGGGTTGTTGCTAAGAGTTTAAGGCGGTGTATTTGTATGCATTTTTGAAGGACTCTTTATTGGTGAGGTCACCACATCATGGTCCAGTTCAATAGGATTTAAAGGTATTTTTGACGTGAGACCATGGATTGTTCCTAGTTAGGAAGAGTCTGGTGTTTGAGAGCTCTGGCTTGTTTTCCATTACACAGGGTTTGGATCATTCATTTGCTGTCAGCCGACTTCAGTATGGACAGGCTGGAAATTTTTGTAACCCT
>NC_056576.1:4947822-5027373 GCF_018340385.1 Cyprinus carpio | reverse complement strand
TTTTTTTTTTTGGGGTTTGGTTTTGTGGTTGGTTCTGTCTATGGTTTCTTGGTTGGTTCTTTGGTTCATTTTCGTGGTTTGTATTTTGTTCATTTGTCCCCCTGGTTGGTTCGTGGTACATTTCATTGGCTGGTTCCCTTGGTTACTTTTTATCGAACAACATCTGTGTATGCTGGCATAAGAAATACACCATTGTGGTGTCGGTGTGTTTGTACAACACGAACCTTATCGCTGCGTTTGTGTGCATTACTGAAATCCAATCAACATGGTTTGCATGATTCCCATGCCATCTCCTCCACAGTGATGCCACATGCTTTGTGATGCCTTTGAACATCTGCTCTCACTCTCCAGAGACCACACGCCCCCCCCCCTTTGTTGTGGAAAAACGAGTTTCTTCATTCTTTCCACCAGCTGAACTTCTTCAGTCAATCTCAGCTGTGCTTCTCATTAACTCTCAGTAGTTTGTTCTTTCGAGGTTAATAGTTTGTTTATCTGGACGTTAATCTAGTTAACGGAGTAATTCAAACAAAAATTAACATTTCCCCATCATCATATAATCACCTTACTGTGCATGTCCTGTGTTATGTTCGTACATGAAAACATAGGAATTGCTATAGATACTATAGGACAGAATCGTCCTAAAAACAGCTTTTGCAGATACATACCATGAGCATGAAAAAAAAAATACCACTATGACAAAAAATCAAAATTAGGAGATAAAATAGCCATAATTATAATATAAAAAATGTAAATTATGAGATGAAAAGCCAAAGGTGAAATAAATTAGTGTTAACATATTAGTATATCAGAATGAAAAAATTTCCACTTAAAAATAATGCCAAAATAATAACGTTTAATGTCTTATTTATATCTTATAATTTAATCATATCAATGTAATAATCATAATACTGACTAATTTCAAAAAAAAAAACACGCACACTGTAAAAAAAAAAAAAAATGTTTTGATCGACCCCACCTCTTCGATCCCTCCTCCCAATCTACACAAGAGTGTAAATAAAACATGTTATAGGAGTACATTTGTACACAAACAAAAAATACTATTTCAGTTTTCTACTTCAAAAAAAAAAAAAATTTTTGAATTTATTGGTACTTGACGCTTCTTTTGTAATTCTAATTTGTGAAATTCTACTAGCAGTTCCGAGTGAAATTGGTTTTCGCACCCATTTTTTTTTTCAGTGTACTTAAGGGATATACATTATTAAATACAACTTTTATTTTTCATGTGGCAGAAAATGTGGGCTCCTATATGTTTGAGATGCCTCGTTTTGCATGCAGAACAAAAAGTAGCATGGTGGATGATCTGGTTTCCAAAACGGCCTTTTATGTTGCTTTTTTTTTTTTTCTTTTTCTTTTTTTTGGCAGCTTGCGTTTCATGATAAGGAATCCCACTCTCAGGAGCGTAGACTTAGACTTTGTCTAAGATCCTAATTTTGTGTTCACACAAAAAAAGAAAGTCCACAGGTTTGGAACAACAATCCCCCCCCCACACCACCACCACCGGCCCCCCACCCCGCCTTACCATAGATGAACCAGATTCGCTACCCTTACTCTCTCTTCTTGCTCCCCTCCCGTTTGGCCAGAACACGCTTTACCAACCTCGTAAGCGTCGCCACAACCCGACTGTGCCCGCCTTCACTTCATACGACCGTGTGTGGTGCCCTCTTACAAACTATACGATGAAGGAGTATGAACATGTACGCTGTGTTCGTAGTTAGCATACTATCCGTCATTACAAAACACCCTGCCCACGTAAAGGCAACTGCTACCACTGGGTAGTGTTACTCCCGCTACCGGAGCCCAAAAGCCTGACTGACCTGCCTAAGATTTGCCACTTGCACGCGATTTCCTGGCCTACTTATCAGATCAATCCTTTAACCTTTGACAAAATTGCTGAACCATCCAATAGACGATGTAGAAAACAATAACTTGTAAATGCCATGCAGATATGTAATTTCTGCCTCGCCCTCCCTAAATCAAGATGCCTTCCGGGGATAATTGGGTAAGGTCGATAGTGTCCCTTGTTCCGGGCAGTAAAAATCTGGCTCTTGTTAGTCAGTAATTATCATGTGTATCCCAGCTTGACTGAGGCTGGTTAAATGCCCATTGTTACTGTGTGTTGGATGCTGCTTTATCTCAAATCTATTTATTCGATAGAGTTAATACCTGAGTCTACTTTCTGCTGTTATTATCCGAGGTATTCTGCGTAACCTCCGATATCAACATGTAGTACCGGCTCTGCCTAGGGGATTAAATGAACACACATTAATTAAGTCTAAATGAAATAAAATTTGTTTATTTATTGAAATTAAATAGATTAAATTAAATAAATTCAACATAAATTATTATAAATATATGTCTGTATTTCATTTACTATTAAAATACATATCAATTTCATTCTTAAATTTAATACAATTTCAACTAAATTATTAAAACATTTAATTTTATGTAAAATTATTTAAATAATAAGCTGTCAGCCAGAGAAAATAGCCAGATAATGTTTTTTTTACCCCGTCAGCTGAAGCACCTAATCGTTTCTTAAAGAGTACATCAACTCCGGGGTCCATTATAACCTTTTACTATCATATCAGATCCTACACTGCCAAATATTCAGTGAATCCGATAAATCTAACCTAATAACTTACTACAGTCCCTCTTATCTTTAATGTCTCAGACTTCTATACACATGTTGGCTTTCTCCTACCTGCGGTCGACACTTGCGCATTTCCAATGACACCGGCACTATCCTGCCTATGACTAGCTATCATTGAGACCCAGCAGAGAACCAATCAGATGAAACAACATCCTGCGGGTGATCTCTTGACCCTCCAGATTGTCCTGCACATACGGGTCAGTTCATTATCTCTTATTCAGCTTCGCTGGATATTTAGTTGGTGAAATCTGTAGGGGATTTCAGTTACAAGTGTGTTACAGTATAATACATGCACACATCTGACCCTCGACATCCTCCTCACAGACCCCTCGTGACCCTCGGCATGCGAGCAGAAGTACTTGATGGATGTTCGCACTCGAGGAGCTTCAGAAGTTCGTGGAAGACGACAATTTAAAGCTACGTAGGTCTCAAAGGTAATATGCCAAGGGACGTAATTTACAGTGGAGCTCATGACTTCAACGGCATGATGACCTTTAGCAGGACGCATGGCACTGCCAGAGGCCCGAAGCAGGGCGACCCGGATTGCTCGGATGATTTAACGGCTTAGCAAACAGGAATTGGGAGATGAAATTTGTGTTTTTTTCGGTGGCGAATGGATGGCTCCTATACAAGGCATTTGACACTGGGAATTCCACAGGCGCCGCGCATTTATAGGCAAACAACAGGTGATTAGATTTTTGGGTGGTCGGCATCAATGAGCAGCAAAGTCATCACATAAATGTGGTGAAACTGTAACCGCCTTTAGACATTATTTGTATGTGCCATTAAATAGTGTCGTGACACAAAATGTAATGTGTCTTTCTTAAAATCACTGGAGTGTTGCGGGAGTTTGAGCAACCTCTTTGCTTAAGCTTCCTCGACAGGGGTTGGTTTAGGCCAACTGAGTCCAAACCCTTCACGTGAGTTGGAAACCCAACAGTGCAGATGAGAAATAAATCCTTACTGCAGTTGTTCCCACACCATAACATGCGCTTGGTGGTGGTTGAAACATAAAGGTGTCATTCATCTGACACAACCGCGTCCAGAAAACCTGTGCCAGGAATTGTTGTTTCACAATTTGTACTGGAACATCACTGTTTGTGTACTGTTAAAAACCCAACCCCTAATATGTATTTCATTTATTTATTTTATTTTCTTACTTAAATGTAAAAGTACAAAGTATTGTTGTTTTTTAAAGTGCAGTAAGTGCATTGCCTTATTTTTGCAAAGTGTTATGGTGTTTGATTTCTGTGATTGGTTATGATCAGTAATTGCGGTAGAACCTCGCAGTCGGTGTTGTCCAGATTCAGAAGCGACCCACTCCTTCCGTACTCCGACAGATTATGCTTTTCATACCCTGGCGTCCTGTTTCCTCCTTGCTGTGGTGTAAAGGTTAATTGCAAATTTATTTAAATCTTGCATCCACATGCTTCCGGTGTCACTCGACCTCTATATTTCAGCATTTGACACACAATTCGCAACTTCTGAGAGAACAAAAACAGAAGCAGAAGTATAAGATTCATACACTCTCGCCTAGAAGAGAAAAGCCACATGTGAGTGATAGTGGATGTTATCGCTACCGACTATTTAATATCCCTTGTGCAACATCTTAAATGACCATGGGACAGTTTTTTTCATACCGTTGGCAAAATAAATCTAAAAAAATGACATAACTAAAAAAACAATATAGAGAAAAAACGCCAGCAGTACACGATGTAACCTTACACTTCGATGAAAAAAAAAAAGCCCAGAATTACGAAGATGTAAAAACTCTAGACTATCTGAGAAAAAAAAAAGTCAGACCCACTCGCTCAGTGCATCCTGCATTGTCTTCTCTACACTAGCCAAGAATTATGCGAAAAAAAAAAAGTCAGATGCACGAGATGTAAACTTCGACTTCTGAGAGACAAAAAAACATCAGAATTACGAGACATAAACTTAGGAATTCTGAGCAGAGAAGAAAAATCAGAATTACGCAGGACGTAAATTTTTTTTGTTAGAATTTCTGGCGGAAAACCCCCCCAAAGGAAGGAATAGAATTCTGAGAAAAAAAGTAGATATTATGAGACGCTAAACTTAGAATTTCTGAGGGGAAAAAAAACATCAGAATTATGAGACGTAAACTTAGACTTCTGAGGGAAAAACAACATCAGAATTCTGAGACGTAAACTGTAGGAATTCTGAGGGGGAAAAAAACGTCAGAATTCTGCGACCAAACGTAAACTTAGAATTCTGAGAAAAAAAAAGTAAGGAATACGAGACGTAAACTTTAGGGACTTCTGCGGTGGGGTCCAAAAAGTCATAATAGGAATCTGTGAGAAAAATCCGAATTATGAGACATATAACCTTAGAATTCTGAAGGGAAAAGAAAAAAAATCAGAATTATGAGACGCTGTCACTTAGAATTCTGGAAAAAAAAAAAAACTGATTACGAGACGCTCTAAATTTAGAATTGCGGCAATGCCGAGCGGGAAACCAAGTAGAAACAGCATCGAATTCATGAGGAGAAAAACGTCAGCAATTATGAGATGTAAACTAGACTTATGCGGGAAAAAAAGCCAGAATTATGAGATGAAAACTTAGAATTCTGAGAAAAAAAGTCAGAATTACGAGATGTAAATTTAGAATTCTAAGAAAAAATGCCAGAATTACGAGATGTAAACTTAGAATTTGTTTCAAAGTTTTAATGTGAACTTCTGAGTTTCTCTCTTCCACAATCCTACCATCGTGAACAGCTGTGAGAAATGATTGTGGACAATTAGCCCATTATCCTTGAATCGGTGAGTTAAAAGATCACTGTGATTATGCTGGATTTTGAAATGTGTTTATGCTGCGGGAATGAGTGATTATTTGTGGGACACTCGTCTCAGTGCTGAAGAGCCCGTGGTAATTACTAGCACCACACTGTATCAGAAGTACATTAGCCAGGGGAGAGGAAACGTGATCACGAGTCCAAAAAAAAATATCCTGATAATCACCCCTGCTGAAAAGAAAAGCCCCCATTTGTTGCTGAAGTAATCATATTAGCACAAAATTTTTTAATGAAATATTCGTTTGTGTTGTTTATGAAATTGAAATATCCTTCATCAACTGGTAAGAAGTCAGCTTTAGCAGAGGTTTTGAAACAATAACATCATGGTTTCATGGCCTTTTTGTACCTGTCTGAGAAGCCAGTGTCTTTTTTCTCTTTTGTTTCCTGTGGTGGTCATCCGTGACGACTCAGACATTAAAAACAATTCCCAGCATCAATCTTTCATTTAGCTCGTCTGAAAAATGATTATTTTCTTGGCTTCACTCACTTCGCTGAATTTGGAGCGGATCCTGTGCTGACCGATGGACGATCGGTTGTTTAAATGTCTTTTTAATCAGAGTTCTTCACGTTTCAACGCTTCATGCAATGCAGTCCCAGGGAATACATCCATCACACTTCACATGTCCTATACACAGGTTTTGGAGAGAAACAGTCTTAAATGGTGATACGTAACAAAATACAAAAACGACGGAGAGAGAGAGAGGAGGGAGAGAGAGAGGGAGGAGAGAGAGAGAGAGAAAGGAACTCGAGGCTCAACAATAAGGTTTTCTTTTCTGCTGACCTAGTCATTTTTTACTTGCCAACATTTTATATACATTTCTTTTTTTTTTTTCATTTAAAGTTAGATTTTACATTTTTAAAATGTGTGTGTGTGTGTGTGTATGTATATATATATATATATTATATATATATATATATATATACCCACACACGTTTGTATTTGTCATTTAAAATATGGTTTTGCATTGTTAGCATTTTTTTTGATAAAAAATTATATTATATAAATCTGTATTTATATAATATATATTTATACCAGTTTATACAGTATTTTTAATTTTAAGTCAGATTTTTTACATATTTCTTAAAATATATGTATTGTTTTATTTGTGTCATTTTTAAAATGATGATTTTTGCATATTTTTTTGAAAAAAAGAAAATTGTATTTCATCATTTAAAGTAATGTGCATTTAGACTGCACGTTTTGCTGCGTGATAGCAAGATATGGGGGTAAAAATTCCCCTCCCCTGTATGATTTTTTCTTCTTTTATATACATATAGTGTAGCAATATCACACAAAGAGTGCTGGTTTTCCCCCAAATATCCAGCACAACTGCAAATGTATGATTTTATACTGCGTTTGAATAAAACAAAGAAGTTAATATTTAGTAACTTACACACACAATAGGCTCTCTAAGCTAAATTGCCACTAAAATTGGACAAAAAAATGCCCCTGCACAAAATTAAATCTATTTTTCTGGTTTTTTTCGCTGTTTGAATAACCGTGTTAGTGCTAATGTAATTTCTGTACATATTTTTTTCGCTGTTTGAATAACCGTGGGAAGGAAACGTTATCAATTTCTAATGTTTTAATTAAATGGTAATCACATTAAATACAAATTCAGTCCCATTATAAACATATTTTACATGACACCCATGTCTGGTTCTTGCCTAAAAAAGACAAGTTTAATGATGTTTGTATTTAATAGATTTGTCTGCTTTTAGGCCTTACCCTGGAGTTGGTTCCCCCTCTGCCTATGCATGAAAGCATGATGAAAATAATATATAATTTTTTTTATTATTATTTAAAGTTAGGCTTTTACATATTTTGAAAATATATGCATTATATTTTTGCAAGTTTATATTTATCATATAAAGTTGTTTTATTTAATAAGAAAACGTAATTTAAGCTATAAATTCATAAACACTTTTTGCTGTAAGCGATGCTGCGTGTAGTGTGAAACAGTACAGATTTTTCTGTGTATTTTTCTACTTATTTTAAACTTCCAAAACTAACAAAATACCATTCTTGTTTTGTCAGCAAAAACTTAATCCAGTGGGATAATGTTACATTCATAACTTATTAAATACAAACAACTGGCACACAACAATGTTACAGTACAGTACACTGCAGAAATCCAAATATTTGATGTCTAATTGTGTGTTGTTTGATGTTAGGCATAAAGAAAAACATGTACGCTACACATGTAACCAAAAGTCACATAAAAAAGAACTACAATAATCAGACTGCGGTTACGTTTGGTTATGTTTTGTTGTGGATCGAGTCAGAGTTCAGTCAGTGTCATTTGTCATTTTGGAGATGAACACATTTTTAAAGTAGCTCCTCCATCTTTGTTTATACAACAGAGGGACTCTGAGCGTCTGTCATGATGTTATTTGTGGTTTGCCGTATCTCAAATCTCCAGGGTGTTTTTTGCACAGCTCAGCTCTGGTTTATTGCGGGTGAGATGGGCTCAGCTCCAAATCTCGATGATAGTCGGCGGTTCTCATGTGGTGTACATGGTAACATTTCGTCTGTGACCCCATTACGACCTCGCACGGCCTCAAACGCACTGAAGCCGTAGGGTGGGCTATTGAAGTTCATCCAGGATTGACATCATGCTGCTAGCTGTATTCCGCCTCCCTCATCAGCGGTGGCCATCTCACTTTCTGATCCGCAGCCAGCATTCTGGATGGGTTGCGAACATGAAAGACGCAGGCGGCTCGAGGGCTTTCGCGTTGCAGGTCCACAGATCTGGAAAAAATTCACAAACAACTAACATTGAACTCTGTGTTTTGCATATTTACTTTGAAAACTTGTTTTCACCACAGATTTAAAAATGTTAAAAGGTAATTGCGTGCATATTCTTCTTGCAGAAGAAACAGTCGAGCGACAGAGAAGGACAGCAGTTTGTAAGTGTTTTTGCCTCGTTTTCTCATTAGACTACTGCGTGATCATCGTTGCTAGGGAAACTTTGCTTTAATTACTGTGTGTCTGACCCTGGTAAATACGTGTGTGAATTGTGGCGTTTGGTTTTGCGTTTGCCTATCGCGGGACTGGACGGTTTCGGTCTTCTAAATAGGGAGGCGTGACAAGCTGACTTCAAATCCCCACCAGGTAATCAGGCAAATATATAAGTGGTAGGTGTCAACGCGGCACAGCGGTCGCGGCAGCCCTCGTGTGAAAGCCTCCTCGTGTGAAGACCGACAAGGTGAAAAGACCATCGACTCTACCTGCGCGACTCCACCGAGCAAGGACACCGACAGGGCACTTGAGTATTGCTTTTCTCCCCTTCATTTTTTATACAGCTCGTCCTCAAATACTTATTTTGGACACTTGTATTCACTATGTGCTTTCAGATCTCTACTATCACTACTAACACTCGGAGAGCACGCTATGTACGTCACAGGAAGGCCTGCCTGACGAATCTAAGGCCTGTCCCTCTGACCTCTACTCCAACGCTCTCTATTCCAGTTGGTCTCTGGAACTGCCAGTCCGCTGTTAACAAAGCAGACTTCATTTCTTCCTATTGCTACTCATTCTGGTCTCAGCCTCATGGCACTGACTGAGACCCTGGATCAAACCTGAGGACACTGCCACTCCCGCAGCCCTCTCCACTCATTTCACTTGTTCCCAAACCCCTCGTACGACTGGGAGGGGTGGAGGTACTGGCCTCCTTATATCGAAAGATTGGAAATTTGATCTTCAACCCCCCTACAGGTCACGGTTCATTTGAATCACATGCTGTTACTGTAACCCACCCTGTTAAAATCCACTTTGTGGTCATTTATCGTCCCCCAGGTCAATTGGGAAACTTCTTGGAGGAGTTGGACGTGCTACTATCAAATATCCTGAAGATGGTACTCCTCTGGTACTGCTTGGTGACTTCAACATCCACCTAGATAAACCCCAGGCTGCTGACTTCAACACTCTGCTTCGCCTCATTTGATCTTAAGCGACTCTCTACTACAGCGACTCACAAAATCGGGCAACCAACTGGACCTCATCTACACGCGCTGTTGCTCAGTGGACAACACTTTAGTTACTCCACTGCACACCTCAGACCACTTCCTCATTACTGCTAATCTAGCACTTACTCCTGAAGCGGCACACGCTCCAACGCGGGTCACCTTTCGACGGAACCTACGCTCACTCTCTCCATCTCGCCTATCCTCTGTGGTTGCATCCTCACTTCCTTCACTCTCGCAGCTTTTCAGCTCTGGACACGAACAGTGCTACGGACACTTTTTGTTCCACTCTGACCTCTTGCTTGGACAACTTTTGCCCACTGTCGTCTAGACCCAGCACGCACCACCCCATCTGCCCCTTGGCTGTCCGATGTACTCCGTGAACATCGCTCTAAACTCAGGGCTGCAGAGAGGAAATGGCTTAAATCAAGAAACTCTACCGACCTCAGTGTGTATCAGTCTCTCTCTCTCTTCCTTCTCTGCAAACGTCTTCACTGCTAAAACATCATACTACCACGACAAGATTAACAACTGTTGTGACGCTCGGACACTCTTCAAAACCTTCTCTTCTCTTCTTAATCCGCCTCCACCTCCTCCTCAATCGACTCTTACAGCTGATGACTTTGCAGTTTTCTTCACAAATAAGACAAGAAACATCAGTGACCAATTCTCCACACTGCAGACTGAGGATAACTTCACAACGACTAATGCTCACTCGTTCTCCTCCTTCTCTCCACTCTCAGAGACGGACGTTTCCAAGCTTATCCTCTCCAGTCATCCTACTACTTGCCCACTGGATCCGATCCCCACTCACCTCCTTCAAGCGATTTCTTCTTCAGTCATACCTTCACTTACTCACATTATCAACTCCTCTCTTCACTCTGGAACATTTCCCTCAGCATTTAAGCAGGCTCGGGTAAGCCCACTGCTGAAGAAACCATCTCTAAATCCAGCACTTCTAGAAAACTACAGACCGTGTCCCTTCTTCCATTTCATTGCAAAGACACACTCGAACGAGCTGTGTTCAACCAGCTCTCTATGTTTCTTGTACAGAACAACCTCCTGGACCGCAACCAATCTGTCTTCAAAAAGTGGCCACTCAACTGAGACTGCCCTGCTCTCGGTTACTGAAGCCCTGCGACTGGCAAGAGCAGCTTCAAAATCCTCAGTGCTCATTTTGCTGGACCTGTCTGCTGCTTTTGACACTGTTAATCACCAGATTCTCCTATCCACCCTCAGAAAGATGGGCATCTCTGGAACTGCACTCCAGTGGCTTAACTCCTACCTGTCTGATAGATCCTTCATGGTGTCTTGGAGGGGTGAAGTTTCTAAGTCACAACAACTTGCTACTGGGGTTCCTCAAGGCTCAGTACTTGGACCGCTTCTCTTCTCCATCTACATGACGTCATTAGGATCTGTCATTCAGAAGCATGGCTTTTCCTATCACTGCTATGCTGATGACACTCAACTCTACTTCTCATTCCAACCAGATGACCCGACGGTAGTTGCTCGCATTTCAGCCTGTCTGAGTGACATTTCTAGCTGGATGAATGACCATCACCTTCAGCTCAACCTTACTAAGACTGAACTGCTGGTGGTTCCAGCTAACCCATCGTTTCATCACAACTTCTCTATACAGCTGGGTTCGTCAACCATAACTCCTTCCAGGACAGCCAGAAACCTAGGAGTTGTGATGGATCATCAGTTAAGCTTCACAGACCATATTGCTACAACGACCCGGTCCTGTAGATTTGCCTTATTCAACATTAGGAAGATTAGACCCTTCCTGTCAGAGCAATCCACCCAACTTCTTGTCCAAGCTCTTGTTCTCTCCAGACTGGACTATTGCAATGCTCTCCTGGCGGGCCTTCCTGCATGTACTATCAAGCCTCTGCAACTGATCCAGAATGCAGCAGCGAGGGTTGTCTTCAATGAGCCGAAAACAGCCCATGTTACTCCTCTCCTCATCAGGTTACACTGGCTACCAGTAGCCGCTCGCATCAAATTCAAGGTACTGATGCTTGCCTACAAAACGACCACTGGCACGGCGCCAACTTACCTAAACTCACTAGTTCAATCTTATGCACCCTCCAGAAGTTTGCGCTCTGCAAGTGAACGACGCCTTGTGTTGCCATCCCAAAGAGGTTCAAAATCACTCTCACGGACTTTTTTCCTGGACTGCTCCCAGCTGGTGGAATGACCTTCCGATCTCAATTCGAACAGCTGAGTCTTTTACTCATTTTCAAAAAACATCTAAAGACTCATCTTTTTCGCCTGCACTTAACTAACTAATATTAGTACTTTACCTTTTTTTCTTTTTCTCTTCTATCATATGCAAAAAAAAAAAAAAAAAAAAAAAAAAAAAAAACCCTGGCTACATGTTCTGTACTAGACTAACTGACACTTGTCATAGCACTTGTATACCGTTGTTGTTTTCTCGTTGATCTGATTGTTTCTACTGTTCTCATTTGTAAGTCGCTTTGGATAAAAGCGTCTGCTAAATGATTAAATGTAAATGTAAATGTAAATGCATATTTACTTTGAAAACTTGTTTTCACCACAGATTTAAAAATGTTAAAAGGTCATTGCGACAATTTATCTCACAATTCAGACTTTTTTCTCACTTTTACATTTATATCACAATTTGAACCTTTTTTATTGAATTCTGAGTTCAAATCTCGTAATTTTGACTTTTCTCTGAATTCTGAGTTTACGTCACACAGTCTTGACTTTTTTTATTAGAATTCTGAGTTTACATTTTGTAATGTTGACTTTTTTTCTCTGAATACTGAGTTTACATCTTGTAATTTAGATTTTTTTTTTCTTTCTCTGGATTCAGAGTTTAAATCGTGAAATGTAGACTTTTATTAGAATTCTGAGTTTACATTAAACAATGTGGACTTTTTTTCCTCAGTTCTGAATTTCTGTCTTGTAATTTAGATTTTTTTTCCTCTCTGAATTCTGAATTTAAATATTGCAATTTTGCCTTTTTTATTAGAATTCTGAGTTCACATCTTGTAATTTAGATTTTTTTTCTCTCTGAATTCGGTTTTTAAATGTTGCAATTTTGACTTTTATTAGAATTCTAAGTTTACACTTCGCAACGTGGACTTTTTTCTCAGAATCTTGACTTTACATCTCACAATTTTGACTTTTTCTTGGAATACTTTTATATCTCGCAATTCTGGGATTTTTCACCAGATTGCAAGAAAAAAAGTCTTAATCGTGAGATATAGGGCCCTATCATACACCCGGTGCAATGCTACGCAAGGCGCAGCGCAAGTGTGTTTGCTAGTTTCAGTCCGGCACCGTTCGCATTTTCCCGTCCAGCGCCACGTCTTTTACTTAGCAAATGCATTTGCGACCATTTGTGCATCCATGGGCGTGCTGGTCTAAAAAAGAGGTGTGTTCTGGCGCATTGCTATTTTAAGGAGCTGAAAATAGACTGCCCCATAGACCAACTCAAACCTGGTCTAAAGTCTGGCGCAATGTTTTTTCTTTGTTATTTAAAGAGCGTGTTAGTACAGGCGGGTCCACAACGCGCGTAAATGCTGTTTATTAAACACAGGGTTGCACAGCAGCACACAAACATGCCAAATATTACAAATTAAAGGATTGCAATGCATAAGAATTTTTTGTAGGTTAATTAAACATAAAAATGCCTACATGTCATAATGGATAGTCATCGCATGTATCAGAATTAGGCTATCTATTTGCTCGCACACGAGCAGCTCCGTTTCATCTCGGAGACGCGTTCTGTCTTTGCGCTTGCCAAATTCCGCCGTGTAAATAGCAAATCCGTCATGGCACAATCGCAACTGGCTCTTAAAGGGAATGGAAGATGAGACTCTGATTGGTTTATTGCATGTTTTGCCCAAAAAACACCCATTACTCATTAAGAGAATAAGGACAACTAGTTTAGACCATGCGCCCGGGCGCGCCAACCGTTTTTCCGTCGTTTTTTTTTTGCCCTTTTTCCGTCGTAAAATAGCAAAAGTGGATTTGGACATGCCCTGAGTGCACCTGTGCCGTGCGCTTTACACTTTGCGTTTAGATAATTAAAATAGGGCCCATAAACTCAGAATTATAAGTAGAAGAAAAAAACGATGAATGTGAGATAAAAGTTGCCTTTTAAAAAAGTAACCGTTTTGATTTTTTATTCCATGGCAGAAATTGGTTGAAATAATCTTTTTTGAATTAGACGTGCTGTCAGTTTGTTGTAGTGCAACTCTGCAGTACTCACAGAAATTCACATGAAGCTGGTCACAGTGCATTCTGGGATTGGCTTTTTTGCAGCGGATGCATTTGGTGCTGCTTTATAATTTTGCTGCCTACCGTGTGGAAACAGCCGTTGCACAGGAGTCTTGTTATGGTTAGGAATAGTTTGACATTGTCTGGATTCTGAACTCTCAAGCTATGTTTAGTCACTCCAGTCTCATCAGTGAATTTTTTTGTTTTTGTGACTGAGAAATGCTGTTATGTGCAAATTAGCAGTGAAAGATTGATTGCTGTCATAAGTGCTTCTCCAGGGATTTCTCCACACACACCGGCCGGTTATCTGGACTCTGAATATTTTAACTTCCCTAAAACAGTGTGTATCCAGAAAGAACCTGATCTTTTCTTTCACAAATCCCCCGAATTCTGTTTCAGGTTGTTGAGTTGCTGTTTTTGGCGGTTTCATTAAGCTCTTTGGCCATCAGTACTTGCTATCTGTCTTGTGTTGTTTAAGGAGGATTTTTTCTTCAGTGTGCCCATGGTGTTAAAACCGGTTCATTTTCCTGGAGGTCTTTGGATGTAATCTCCACATATGTTCAAAAATATTATAATAACAAAAACACAAATTAATCTATATCTATCAAAAATAAAAAAAAAAAAAAAAAAAAGCCAAGAAGCTGCTTTTAAGGTGAGTAAACTGACTGTCCCACACCTAAATAAATGTGGAACGTCACATAAAGATGACTGAACAAATCCCTGATGTGAGATTTATTTTGTTTATAAACAATAACAGATAATGTAACTGTACTATATTTTAACTGTAACTTAAGTAATTTACTTATGTTAAATTATTATGTATTTTTGATAATGCATTTTTGTACATTTTGTTTTGTATTATATTATATAATATTATTATTATAACTTTAGTACATATTTTGGGGTAGGAAAGTTGTTGCAATTGTAGTTAATTTTTTTTTTTACTAATTTTGTCTGTTAGTTTTTGTTCATGTAATTATTTGTATAGATTTTTCAGTTTTATTACCAAAATAAAAAATGTTGCTTTGGCAACTATCTGGCATAAAATAAGGTCAAGGTTTTTATATTTATTTATTTTATATTATTATTTTTTGTATTTTATCGATTTCATTCGTTAAAGTTTATTTTATTTTTATAAAAATGTAAAATGTGTGTTTTTGGTTTTTTAGTTTAATTAATAACCCTGGTTTGCTCATAGCATCATGCAAAAATCTGTATTTAGCAAAACTTCAGACCAAAATAGTCAAAAAACTCATTTTTGTTGAGACTGACAAGTAGTTGACAAATTATACATATTTTTTACATTTATGCATTTGGCAGACACTTTTATCTAAAGCGAATTTATTCAAGCTAAAAAAAAATTCAACTCATTCATTCCCTGGGAATCGAACCCATGACCTTGGCCTTGTTGTTTGAGAGACAGAAACTTGGCTGCATGCTGTGTTTATTTTGAATGCTCCTTTCTAAAGCTCAGCGTACATCATGCCAAAACACCATTAAAGGCTGTTTTTGCATATTCTGTGCATTCTGAATGTCAAATCAGTTGATGTTATAGAAATAAGAGATTGCAGTTCAGTTTATTGGATTTTTAACAATGAGTCCCTTCTGGTCCCCTATAAAAACGTGAAATGTTATCAGCCCAGCAGTACCCATTTGGGTTTCTCAGTGTCTCCTTTAGGTCAAGTACAATGCATGCATGAATATTTTACATCACCTCTGAGGCCTGTAAGTGCTTTTATAGCTTTTGAAAGGTGTACTGTTTATAGTTTAGTGTTGTATGATATTTCTAGTCTCTCTAGGCATTTTGCAAGTGATGAAAATTTACATAGTCTGTCGTTCATCAGGGCAGGTTAAGTTGCGGAATACTGACTAGGTGTTAATATGTAAATGTGGGCAGTCATATGTTAATGAGCTTGTGGTTTTGATGTCATAATCTTTTTTTTTTTTTTTAGCCATTTTTGCAGTTTCAATTTAAGAAATCTTCTTGCACTTGGCAAAAGTATGCATAGTGCATCAAACATTTCAAGGAGTAATTCACCAAAAAATGAACATTTGTAGAAAATGTCCTCACCCTCCGGCCATCCAAGATATAGAGTTTGTTTCTTCATCAGATTTGGAGAAATGTAGCATTGCATCACTGTCTCAGCAATGGATGCTCTGCAGTGAATGGGTGCCGTCAGAATGAGAGTCCAAACAGCTGATAAAAACATCACAATAATCCACACCACTCCAGTCCATCAGTTAATGTCTAGAGAAGCCAAAAGCTGCGTGTTTGTAAGAAACAAGGCATTTTTAACTTCAAAACATTGCTTCCGGCTAAAATATGAGTCCATGATCCATAATATTGCTTTCTTCAGTGAAAAAGTGGTCTGAATTAGGAGAGAAATCTACACAGATCAAGCACCGTTTACAAGCCAAAACAGTCCAAACCAGCTCTAAACAAATATGTGGGTGGATTTTAATGTGAAAAGATGACAGGGGATAGACTTTTTCACTTTTTTACACTGCAGAGGATCCATTGGTGAGCAAGTTATGTTGCTAGTTAGTACATTTTCAGCAAATTTTCATGAGCTATTCTCTTAATAGAAAAGAGTAAGAAAAATCGCGTTTTCCATTATATGCTTGTTTTAAATTAAAAGAGACGTCTCTTACTGTAAAACTGAGTGTTTAAGGTGCCACTGTATGTTGAGGGTAAAATGATGTGGTGGTTTCACTAACATGTCTTCTTTTGGGTTTATGGCAGATCCGATTCAACTAAATTCATCTTCAAACCCTGTACCTTCAGCCAAAAATTAGCTGCTTTTGAAATATTAAATGTACCACCCTGAAACTTCATGGCACTTGTGGAGTGTTTTTGGTGAGACTTTTGCTTGTCTTTCCATTACAGACTGTCTCTGAAAATTGAACCAGGGAACAGCTCGCCGCGCATGGCCACATCCAAAGAAGATCTCGCAGGTAAAACAGCCTAAATGTCCTTATTTCTACACTTTACTTCTAATATATCTGCATTTTGTTGTCGAAATATATATATTTTTTTGCCATGAGGCCCTATCGTATGCTATCGTTCAAAACCTTTAAAATGTCTTTGAAAGAAATCTCTTTTGTTAAGAAAGGCTGCATTTATTTGATCATATTGAAATTTTATTACAATTTAAAATAACTCTGATACATATTTTTTTCAGTATCCTTTGATGAATAGAAAGTTCAAAAGAAAAACATGTATCTGAAATAGAAATCTTTTGTAACATTATAAATGTCTTTACTGTCACTTTTGATCAATTTAATGCATCCTTCCTGAATAAAAGTATTCATTTCTTTAAAAAAAAAAAAAAAAAACTTACTGACTCCCAAATTTTGAACTGTAGTAACTTACAGAAGACATTGTAGTCATTTTCCCCAGCATCCATTGTGTCCAATCTGAATGAGGTTCCTGGCCCCTGGTGGTAGAGTAAATGAAGGGCTCTGAGGGGCCCCTTCCTCTTTGACCCGTTGAAAGGGCAAAAGGAACAGAATGTGGACTGAGAAAACAAACTGCACATAAATGGCTCTCGACGGAGCCTTTATAATCTCAATATTGCAAATCTTCATCACAACTCCACATGCAGGCATCACTCATTGAGGCCAGAAAACAGTGATGAACCGTATCGTTGAGCAATGCTTTGAACGACCTTCTCAAGATCCATCTCCAATATTACTGTAAAAACAGTAATATTGGGAAACATTATTACCATTTGAAAAAATGTTTTCTACTGT
Source organism: Cyprinus carpio (assembly GCF_018340385.1). NCBI lineage: Eukaryota > Metazoa > Chordata > Actinopteri > Cypriniformes > Cyprinidae > Cyprinus > Cyprinus carpio. The sequence goes on along the minus strand of NC_056576.1, from coordinate 5,009,920 downwards.
AATATATTTTAAAATGTAATTTATTTCTGTGATACGCAGCTGAATTTTCAGCATTATTATTCCAGTCTTCAGTGTCACGTGATCCTTCAGAAATCATTCTAATATGCCAAAAAAAAAAAATTATAATAAATATACTTTTATAGAAACTGTGATACTTTTTTTCAGGGTTCTTTGATGAATGAACAAAATTCAAAAGAACAGTGTTTATTTAAAGCAAAAACCTTTGGGAACATAACTTAAATATAAAATATTTTGATGAATTTTGATGAATGTAATTTATCCTTGCTGAATACAACTATTAATTTCTTCCAAAAAATATAAATAAAAATCTTTCCAACCCCAAACTTTTAAATGAAGTGTATGAGAGCTCTAAGAAGGAGTTTAAAAACATGTCTGATCTGAAATAAAATACTGATTCAATCATTTGCTATACATATGAATCATGGAATTAGTGTTTTGAATCTATTCACTCACAATTGTTAGTGTAAAAAAAGAAAATAATATTTAAGGAAATAAATTCAAGTGGTTAAAATATTATATAATATCTCATATATAATTTAATTAGCTTAAAAATAGCTTTAAAATTAGGTTTTAACTGTATGTTACTTGCATTTAAACATTTTGATTCCTCTAGACAACAGTGACTGTTTGGAATGATACTTCCTCTGATTGAAAAAAAAAATGTTTTATATAATTATTAAATATATTTGGCATCATCAAAAGGCCTAAAATATATATTCATTTATTTTATCAACATTTTCATTAGAAATTGTATAATTACATATCTTATAATGTTATGTTTTAGGGATTTAGTTTACCACGAATTTACTACGGTTAGTGATAATTATATTTATAATAATTATAATAACTGTACACAAAATTTGTACTAGCCCAAATTACCTTGTGTGTTTTGGCCCACAGCTCACATGAGCACATTTGTGCTGAAATTGAACATACAATAGTCGATTAGCTTAATGTGCTATTTCATCACATAATCATTAACTCCTCTAATTGAGGTACTTTTGGTTTTCACTGCCAAAAACAGTAATGAGATTATTTCATGACAAGTATATCTGAACATTTAAATAGTCTGGGTGACTTTCAGTGTGAATGTGAGCCATGTAATGAACTTATACAGTAGGTGTGGACTTCTAGTCCTCTTTGAACTGCTCAAAGCCTTAGGCTACATTGTAAATATTGTATGTTACATACTGACATTATACAACGCTGCCTGGCTGTTGCCCGTGAGGTCTAGTCGTGCGACATGACGAGCCAACAGTGTTTTTAGTAATGTAAGTTCGCCGTGAGTATTGTTTGTAAGCATTTGCTCCTAAGCTGTGTAACCAGATCTATTGGTTTCCATGTTCATAAAAGTTTTAGTTTGTTGGGTTTCCAAGGCAACCTTTCTTGCCATTTGGTAACACGTCTACTCTCATTCCAAGGCCAGGAGTGAGCGTCTAGAACATTTGTAGTCAGAAAGTTTTTGATTGTTATATAAAGATGTCAACATTTTTCCCCTATGAAGCATCATGTCCATCTAAATATCACCACCAGATGATCTGACCGAGTGTAATATAACACAGAGGTCTGGGATACTAGGACCATTTGGCTTTTGATGTGTCATTCTTTCCTTTTCATTTTATTCTTGAATGCCGATGCGTGACAGGAAGCAACGTTTGAGATATATATATATATATATATATATATATTATATATATATATATATATATATATATATATAATATATATATATATACTGTATATATATAATTTTCATTTATTGAATGAGATGCCTGTGGCCACGTGGTTACATCACAGCGAGGACTGGACGGACGAGGTCTTTCCTAAAGTCTCGGGGTGACTGGCTGTTATGTAACCCGCTAAATGTATTTCTGAAGACGTCCAGCCGAGGAAATGAGATCTTGCCATGAAAATCAGGCCAGAAAACAGAGCAAAACATGGAACAGCCGCTCAGACACACCTACTCTCTCTTTATGATGACTATTTTTCACATTCAAGAATCGTAGTAAAGTCATTAAAAGTATGAAATACAGACTGAAGCATGATGTAGTGACCAAAACACGTTCAACCGATCAAAACAAATGTCCAAGTTGTCTAGATTCCAGCTCTGCTCTTTCTGCGTATTCATAGGATGCTTTTTAAACACTACTGAATTGTACATTTTCATTAGATAAAACAATAAAACACTGGATGGATGAGTGGATGAAAGAACAATAGTTGGATAGAACAAAAGAAGAATGGATGGATGATAGAATGATAGATGGATAGAATGATGGATGGATGGATGGATGAATGGATAAACCAATAAAAGGACGGATGGATAAACCAATAGAAGGATGGATGGATGGATGGATGGATATACCAGTAGAAGGATGGATGGATGATAGAATGATATATGTAAAGAACAATAGATGGATAGAACATTGGATGGATGAATGATAGATGGATAAACCAATAAAAAGATGGATGGATAAACCAGTAGAAGGATGGATGGATGGACGGATAGACGGACGATGAATGGTAAATGGATAGAAAGATAGAAGAATGATGGATGGATATAGAGAACCAAAAAAAATAAATAAAAAAAGGATAAACCAAAAAAAGGATGGATGGATGAATGGATGGATGGATGATAGAATGGTAAATGGATAGAAAGATAGATAGAAAAATGATGGATGGATAGATGATAGATGGATAGAAGAATGATGGATGGATGGATGGATGGATAAACCAAAAGAAGGATGAATGGATGGATGATAGAATGGTAAATGGATAGAAAGATAGATAGAAGAATAATGGATGGATGGATGATAGATGGATGATAGATGGATAAACCAAAAGAAGGATGGATGGATGGATGGATGGATAAACCAATAGAAGGATGGATGGATGGATGGATTATAGAATGATAGATAGATCATTAGAAGGATGGATGGATGATAGAATGGTAGATAGATAGAACAATAGAAGAATGAATGGATGGATGAATGGATTGTTGGATGATAGAATGATAGATGGACAGAACAGTAGAACAATGGATGGATGATTGAACAACAGATTGATAAAACAATAGAATGATGGATGGATGATACAATGATAGATGGAAAGAACAGTAGAAGGATGGATGGATGATAGAAATGTAGATGATAGAACAATAGAAGAATGGATGGATAGATGGATGATAGAACGATGGTACGATTAATAGAAGGATGGATGGATGGATGGATAAACCAATAGACAGACAGACACTGAAAATAAGTCATAAAGGTGTTTAGATGGGAAAGTCCAGGCTGTGTTTGGACATACTGTACCTGTTGTACTGTGTCACAGTCAGACACACATGCACAATATTTCTCAAATACATCTCTGTGAAACTATTATTAGCTGGAAGCAGCCGGTTACGTTCATGTTGGTAACAGCAGGTCTTAATCACAATCAGACCCATGACAGAGACGTCTCACGCTCACGTCCGCTGCTTTAGATGCTGTTCTGAGCTTTGCACATTGTGTTTCTCTGTCATATTTTAGTTTTGTGCACACACTACTATTCAAAAGTGAGGGGGGTGAGTTTTATTCAGCAAGGATGCATTAAATTGATCGAAAGTGACAGTAAAGACTTATATTTCAAATAAAAGCTATTCTTTTGAACTTTCTATTCATCAGAGAATCCTTGAGCAGCAGATCAGCATATTAGAATGATTTCTGAAGATCATGTGACACTCAAGACTGGAGTGATGATGCTGAAAATACAGCTTTGATCACAGATATAAATTACATTTTAAATATATATTACAATAGAAATCAGTTATTTTGAATGGAAATAATATTTCACAATATTGCTGATTTTACTGTATTTTTGATCAAATAAATGCAGCCTTAGTGAGCAGAAGAGGCTCTAACGTCACCCAAATCTCTCATTTAGTTGTAAAAACAAAAGAAACACACGAGTTATGTTTTCATACCGAACAGTTTGACCCCCACACAGGAACATATGTGGCTAAACATATGAATCAGTGCGTACAGACAGGGCCAGATAGATTGCTAACATGTACTGCTAAACTCAAAGCATGTGTCTGACATTCTCTTTTAATAGAGGAAGAAAAGAGAGATTTGGAGTCAGCAGGTGCGGAAGACACCAGACAAACGCATTTAAAAAAACCTCCTTCTCCTAACAGCTTCTTAAATGTTTAAGTACTAAACACTGGAGTAACTTGAGTACTTTAATGTTGACTTTTAAAGCATGGTAAACTTTTTGGAGCAGCCGAGTACAAAACGAGACAGAATGTCCTATGAACGTGAGTGGTCAAATGATTGACCTGGAATTGCCTCCAGTGTCAGCTGTGCTCTAAATATTAGATTTAATAATGTATGTCTTTCCAGTAGAATCTGCATAATATCTCTGCAAACACGGTTTGAGCCAGTCATCTGATTGCAGTATTGAGCTCTGGAAGTGATGCAGCCGCTCTGTAGTTTCCCCGAGTGCTGCCAGCTTTCCCTCTGAAGCTTGAAAATCATAGTCTTTTGCCACATTTTGTTTCAAGGCAGGAAATTATGAATTAGAGATGAAATCAGGACATAACACAGGTCGGATTCGATCTGGGTGTCCCAAAAAGCACCACAGTTCAATGTCTGGAGAACATTTTCTACTGTAACTGCAAAGAATTGAAGTATGGAGTTCGTTTTTGTTGTGGTCTACTGATATATTGCCAAAGCTGACATATACGCCATTGTTTTATTTTGTATTTTTTAATTTTTTAATTTTAAGACCCAAAAGTGTCATGCGAGGGACTTTTATTTTAAAGTGCTTAGAGCCCAGCAAAGTTGCTGTATCAAGCATAAATCTGTAATTTATTTTACAGATACTTTTTATTAAGTTCAAATTTTTTAATATGTATGTATGTATGTATGTATGTATGTATGTAAGATATCTGCATCATTATCATTAGTCAAGTGCTACTTTTTTCTGCAAACAAACATACGGTGTGTAATTGAGATCAAATTGAGATCATTTTATCAATTATTTTCTTATTGTCTTTTTTAATTGCTATATAATTCATGTTGCTCTCAAACAAAGCATGTTTCATTTTACATTTAATTGCTGATACTACTTAAAAATTCTGTGCTCTAATTCCATCAACATCTGCTTCAAATCAGATCTCACCCCATCGTGCAGCTTTCATTGTCAGATGGAATATCCTCTTCGAATGTGGCGTTCAGTTCATGTGCTGGTAGTCAGACTCGTTAATGAAGCTTTTAACAAGAACCTTTAACAAGGTGTAAAGCAGTCGTCTGAGCCAGACTGGAAGAGACTGATCAGTGTTTAAGGCTCCAGTTGCTCCATTAAATGTGTCTTCTGGAGTGTAAGTGTCTCAGCATGCTGTCCTACATTGTTTCCACTCTCCCATGATGCCTGAAGGTGTTTTTGTCCACTGTAATGAGCCCTTGAGTCTCTCTGATCGCCTGTTTTGATGGGTTCATGTGATGAGATAGTTCACCCAAACATGAACTCACACAATTCTGCCTCCAAACTATGACCTTCGTTCTGTGTCAAACACAAAAGATATTTTGGCAGAAAGTCATTGTTTGGAATAATATGAAGGTGAGAAATCATGGCAGAATTTTCATTTTTGGATGAACTATCACAAGTGGGTAACTATGTCAAGTTACCCACACGAACATGTAAACTGTTCAGACTTTTCCCTTTAGCACAAATAACAGATCTGCTCTATTTTGGATAAAAGCATCTGTTAAATGCATAAATGTACATTTAAACCGCACCATTAGTAACATGTCAAAGTATAATACTGCTAATTTTGAGCAACTGAAAGAGAAAACTTCCTTCATCTTTGCAGTGCTAATGATGGTTTCCAAACAGTTTTCCAAAAGAAAATGAAAATTAGAAATCTTGCCTAAAACAAAGCTGAAATAAAAATAAATTAACACCAAATAGAAAAAATGCAATTTAAAAAGAAGAAAAATGACAAAACGAAAAATATAAAAATGCAAAACGGGAATAAAACTAAATGAAAGCTACATAAAAATATATTTAAAAAAAAACTAATTAAAATGAGAAAAGCACATAAAATTTACTTGAACTTAAAATAATTAAAATAAAAATTTTAAAAAAGCTCATTTAAAATATTAATTTATATTATAATATATAAATAATACTAAAATAACACTGGCCGCGTGTAAAAACAGAATAAAATAAAATAATAAATGAAAGCTAAATATAAATATTAATATAACAAAAACTAATAAAAAATAACAAAAGCACATAACAAAACGACTAATACAAAAATTAAATCTGAAAAATAAAATAACTCAAATTTAATAAATATAATATTATATAAATGATACTAAAGTAGCACTGGTGCCATCTAAATTAAAAACTGAAGGAAAATTATAAATTAAAACCAAATAGAAACATTAAAAAAGGCTAATACCTAGTCTAATATGCAAACTAGCTTAGTGGTTGCTAGCTTGCATTGACTTAAAAACTAAACAAATACTATAATAGTATATAAACAATACTAAAATACTTGTTCACTAAAGGCTCTAAAGTTATAGAGCTTCTTTGTGCAATAGAAGAAAATCCCACGAGCGAGGTCTCAGCTGAGAAAGCATGTGATTAAAAGAAAGCTGCTGTGAAGCTCCATCACTGACTCACGGAAAGAAACATGTGGATGCCGTTACTCTGGGGATCCTCTGTGTTTTCCTCTCTCAGGACTGAATAATCATCGCAGCGGTGAATCTGTCTCCCTCAAGAGGACCAGAGAATGTTAACGTTTGTGTTGCGGCTGTGATTGCTAAAGCAGAGGCTCCGCTGACAGAGTCTCCACGTGTTTTCTTTCATTATGTTTCAGTGAGTGGGACGCTGAGTGGCTGAGAACAATCAGGCATGTTCAGAGAAAAACTCATTCTGCTTTTCTCTCTTTGTCCCTTTCGTCCAGGTCCGTCTGAGTTGACTTTATCGGTCAGGTATAATCGACGGCCCACTTGCCCTGATGCCACCATGGGGGTGCATTTTCCCACCCCGCCGCCCTCACGCCACAGGAAGAGCCACAGCCTTGGAAACACGTCTGTTTTGTCTCTTTTTACATATACACACTTACATACTGTATTTTGAACAAAAGTTTGGGGTCAGTTTGATTTTTTTTTAAAGAAATTAATACTTTTATTCAGCAAGGATGCATTAAATTAATCAAAAGTGACGGTAAAGAAATAATGTTACAAAAGATTTATATTTCAAATAAATGCTGCTCTTTAAACTTTAAAATCATCCCTCAGTTTCAAAATAAGTAAATATAATTTATTTAAAGTCATGCATTTGGAAGTACCAAGGCCCAGCTTTCTGGATGATTTAAAGCATAAATGTGAAGCTATTTTTATTATTGCACTTGCATGAATTATTCTATAAAATCCAGATTTTTTATTTATTTTTTTCTTACTACCAATGCTATTTTAGTGTCATTGAGATACTATAATATTTTTATTAATAAATTCGATTAGTGCAAAGAAGCTAATACTTAAGTTTTGGAAGAACATCAATGTCCCTGTTAAAATGTGGTTGGATGAAATGGTTAGGTTATTACATCTGGAAAGAATTCGTTTTTCTTTATCAAACAAACTGGATCAGTTTGATAAGATTTGGTCTCCCCTTTTCCGCTACCTTGATAGCATAGTTTAAGTTGACGTGTTTAAGTAGGCCAAGTGTGTAGTACTGATTCCCATTAATGTGATATGACTTATGTCCCTAGGGTGGGGGGGGGTAGTAATGGGAACTGTTCTTTCTTTCTTGTTAGTTGTGTTCTGCTTTTTGTTTTTATTTTATTACGTATTTTCTTTGTCTCTTATGTTTATAATGAGGAATCATAAAAAGCGATGTAACATTGATTATCAAATTGTTGGATTCCCTAATAAAAACATTTTAAACACATAAATTAGATTAGTTTTTATTCTTATATTTATATTTTCCATTTTCTTTTTAACCTCTGTGGACCTTTATATAAACCTCTATAGATGTTTTCCCCCCAGTTTTAATTAGTTTTAGTATTTATTTTAGTAAATCAAGTTAACCTTGGCAACTAGTTGAAATTGACAAAAAAGTTTCCTTTTTATATTTTATTTAATTCCACTTAACATTTATTAATTTATTTAAAGTAACACAGTTTTTTTTTTTTTAAGGTTTTTAGGTTTTAGTTTTCTTTTTTTTAGGTTTAGAAAAATTCATCATCTGTATCTCAGTTTCCAGAAAAATATGAAGCAGCACTGTTTTCAGCATTGATAAAAATCAGAAATGATTCTTAAGCAGCAGATCATTAGAATGATTTCTGAAGGATCATGTGACGCTGAAGACTGGATTAATGATGCTGAAAATTCAGTTTTGCATCACAGGAATAAATTAGAGTTTACAATATATTCACATAGAAACCTTTTTTTTTTAATTGTAAAAATATTTGACAAAAATTACTGTTATACTGCATTTTTAGTCAAACAAATGCAGACCTGGTGAGCAGAAGAGACTTCTTTCAAAAACATTAAGAAATCTTACCAGCCTCAAACTTGAACATTAGTAAAACTATACAAAAAATAAAAAATTAAGCACCACTTCTTCTTATATTTTCAAAAATACATACCCCTCCAAAGAAACTTACGGTGTTGCACAATCTCATGCCCCATGATGGTTTTCTGACTCTCTCTCTCTCTCTCTCTCTCTCTGTCTCGCAGTATGATGTGGCATTTCGGTGTGGTGGAGAGTAAAAGTGCGACGTTCCCCACAGAGAAACCACGTCACCTGCTGGACGACAGCTTCCTAGAGTCCCAGAGTCCAGCGAGGAACAACCCACACAGCTCATCCGTGTCCAACGGCATCTCTATAGGTATCAGCACAAGCTGTGGCATTTTACCAAAGCCCTGCACATCCTATTTAAGGAATGTGCCAGGGTTTAATGCATCTTTGTAGCATTATATTGATTACTGCTGAAAATCATTTAGAATCAGCCCTCGAAAATACATAAAAAATGGTTTTGAGTAATGCACTTGGAAGTAAACTGACCCAGCATTCTCGAGGATTTAAAAGCATAAATGTGAAGGCCGAGATACAACTATTTGAATATCTGGAATCTGAGGGTGCAAAAAAATCAAAATACTGAGAAAATCGCCTTTAAAGTTGTCCAAATGAAGTTCTTATGCATATTACTAATCCAAAATTAGGTTTTGATATATTTACGGTAGGAAATTTACAAAATATCTTCATGGAACATGATCTTTACTTAATATCCTAATGATTTTTGGCATAAAAGAAAAATTTATAATTTTGACCCATACAATGTTTTTTTGGCTATTACTACAAATATACCCCACGACTCAAGACTGCGTTTGTGCTCCAGGGTCACATATCTTAATATCTTCATGCCTTATAGTTGCATTTAGCAGATTAGAGCTGGACAATTGCGTTTTGCGTTTTGCAACATTATAAGCAATCAAACAGATATGCTGTAGATATTAGATTTCTGGTATCATTGCATGTCTTGTGCAAAAGGAATTGAACCGCCATTATGTCGCCATAGCAATAGAGTTGAAAGACTAAATATAACTTTGCAAAGAGACAATCAGTGAGTGTTTCTACCACACAAATCCCATGCAAACTCATGCAATAAAGTCTTGTGGCTTTCAGTGTTTTTTAATGCCTGACCCAATGTACTTCCATAGCAAGTTGAAATAATTTTGTGTTATCAATTTCTAATAATAACGAATAATTCTAATTTTAATAACATTTTAATAAAAACTGTATGTCTTCAGTGATTTTAAGTGTAACTATTTTGCAGCCCCAGTACTGTACTGCTTTTGTGCCTCACTGTGTGCTCTACTGGAAACGGTTGTGAGGTTTGTTTGGTTTGTGTTTTATCAGGCAGCAGTCAGAGTTCCTTCTGTGATGATCTTTCTCCAGGGCTCGAGAGGTGAGACTCTGTCTGTCTTGTCATGTGTTTGTGTCTAAACATCACCTTGCTCACATTGCAGCTTTAGTATGACTTAGAGGAAAACTCAACTATTATGAGAAAAGGAAAGGTTTTCCATGCCTGGCAGTCTGAGATTATTAATAAAAGAATCTGACCAGTAACATCTCATTAGTTAACATTAGTAAATGCATAAACTAACATCAATGAGCAATACATTTGTTACAGTACTTATTATTTTTTGTTTATAAATATACAACTGTTCATTGCTAGTTCCTGTTAGTTCAGGTCCATCAATATTGTATCACTAAATGTTGACATTAAGTAAGGTTAAGACTAAGATAAATGCTGTAGAAGTATTTTCATTATTCATTCATTCATGTTAACTGATGTAATGTTTACAAATGAAGCGTATTGTAAAGTGTTACGGTATAATCTTCATAAGATGAACTGCCATGTAACTACTTCATACTGTAAGTTAAAAATGAGATTTCTAAAATGAATGACTTTTATTCATTTTTCATAGGTCAACAGTACTTGTTTTTGTTGTACATTTAGCCTATGGTTTCCAGCTATAGATGTTTATAAATGTTTTACATCTTTATATGTCCATTCCACAGGAGAACGCATTTATATGCATACAAATAGAAAAACAACTACAATAAAAATTGGTCTTTAAAGGCATAGTTCACCTGAAAATGAAACGTCATTTATTCACACTCATGTTATGACTTCCTTTCTTCTGTGAGACACAAAAGGAAACGTTTAGCAGATGTTCATGCTGCTCTTTTCCAAGCAGTAAAAGCAGACAGTGACCGAGAGCTTTCAAGAACCAAAACGGTGATGCAAACAACTTTTGCGCTAGTCTTCAGTTTGCACAAGTCCTTTGTGTTGGAACATATGATTTCTTGTGATATTGTGCACAAATCATATGAGCTGTGAAATTGCATTTTTTTTGAAAGTTGAAAGTCATCACTGTACTGTAAGTTTTCATTGTTATGTGAACTATCCACATATTTAACATTTGCACAGATTCCGTAATTTTATTCAGTTTTTTTTTAAATCAGTCAGTGAATATGCTCAAAAAATATTTAGGCCTAAATGTAAGATTTATGTATTGCATTTGAAATGTTAATTAATAAACTAATAAATTGAATGTGATGCATATTTGCCAACTATACATAAATTAAACTGGTTAGATTTATGTACTAATAAACTAATGTGTTTTAAATGCATAATAACCAGATTTATTTATTTACCATCCAAAAAAAATCTATATATTTTTTTGCTTGATCCACAGCTAGCCATATTTTAACCATGTTCAAAATGTTTAACTGCGAAGACAATAAACAGACTTATATGGAAATGGGATCAAAATAAATAAATAAATAAGGTAATTGTGACTTTTTATCTCACAATTTTGACTTTTTATCTCACAACTTTTTCTCACAAGTCTGAGGAATAAAGGTCAGATTTGCAAGATATAAACTGTGAATTGTGAAATAAAAGTCACAGTTATGTTTTCATTTTTTCATTCATGTTTTCAACTCAGAATTCAGAGAAAGAAGTCAGAATTACGAGATGTAAATTTGGATGTAAATCCAAATTCTGAATTTGAAATGCAATTCTGATTTATATATCAGAACAGGAAGAATAAAAGACTTCCATTGATTTATGCTGATTCTAAGCCATTTGAATAAATGCATTTTGAAATTAGATAATTTAAATTAGATCAAATAGATGCATAAAGTTCGTAATAAAATAAGCCATGATTTTTGTGTGTGTGTGTGTGTGCAGAAAATTGACCTGTTTCTTACCTGTTTAACTCACTGTATGACTGTCAAACATGCATCGCATTAAGTTTATGTTAAAACTGTGAAATCAAATGGATAAAAAATTTTTTATATGCAGTTCAATACAGAATTTGGCCTAAATACTAGTTTGAGTGTAGTGTCAGTATCAGTCAAACTCATTGTAGCGAATGTGCAAACAGGGGCCGCATGTACGCGACTCTGGGCCCTAACTGGAGGGTTCCTCTCCGCAGCTCCCCCAGAGGCAGCAGCCATGCCCACAGGTACAAACCCTTACCTGGGTCAAAGGTCACCTCCTCCATTCCTCTGGGGCATCAGGTTCACCTGTCTTGGCATGCAGCGTCTCCTCTTTAACATTCCAGTCTCGCTCTCTTTTCTGGTTTAGTCTGAAGACTGTCATGTCTGTCATCTGTTCTCTCTATATCCAGACATCAGATTGCCATCATTTCAGGATGTCTATAGTACAGAATTACTGTATTTATAGAAGAGAAAGGCTCTGTTCCAAAACCTAACCAGCTAGCTTGCAGCCCACTCTCCTGTCCTGTCTGCCTAGACGGCTTCCTTCAGCATCCTAACTAGTGTGACACACTACATGGACAACATTCAAATAGAGCTCCTCACATTTGCATTCACATTCAGTCATTTAGCACAAACTGAGGGTCTGTAGAAACGTTTCAAGAAAAACAGCATTAAAAAAGTGCAAATAAATAAATAACATTAAATAAAGAAACTGTTTAAAATAAATGATAACAATAACAATTAGGTTAAAGTAAACAAATAATAAAAAGATTAAAATAAATAAAAAATGTAGATTACAAATAAATAAACCAACAATTTATTAAAAAGAAAATAAATAATAAAAATATATTAAACAATAACAATTAGGTGAAATTATTTTTTAATTAAAATAAAGAAATGAATAAGATTAAAATAAACAATAACAATTAGGTTCAAATAAATAAATCATATAAAAATAGATTAAATTAAAGAATTAGATGGATTCGTGAATTTGATTAAAAATAAAAAATGAAAAAATACATACATTAAAATACATCTAAACAGTACAGTACTAAAGTGAGTAGGGAAAACATTATAATGGAATATAATTAAATCTGATTTTAAAACCAATTTAAAAATATTAAGAGAGATTTTAAATAAAAATACATGGGGATTTTTTTCTCTCCAAATAACATTTTACACATATATTAATAATAATAATTTTTAACACTTTATAAATTTGTTCTTTATACATACAACTTTAAAGCAGCCTTTAAAATCATATTTGGGGGTCTGTGGTATCCGGAAGATTGAAAAACCCGATTTATCAGGCTTTTATTCAAAGCAACATGAAGTTTAAGTGCCTTTGACCGTGGTTTAGTTGAATGAAGATTCTAGAAAACAATGCAAGTGTGATGTATTTGAGGAGACTCGACTCAATAGAGTGCAACAGTGATTATATAATGATGGTATAATACAAAATGATTGATTTCTAGCCATTCACAATGTATTAAAACAATGTATTTGAGGGATAGTGCAGGTCTTCACTGGAACGTCAGATATTAAATGGTCTTTTAAACATTTAAAAAACACTTAAACACTTGAGGAATTTGGCACGAATAGAGTATTTTAAAGGCTGCATTATTATACCGTTTATATTGTCTTTACATTGAGAGTGTGCATATGAAAATGCATCCTACATAGGCAGCTCTCTAGGTTTGGAAACAGAGCCGATATCTTGTGAGTGGGGTGTTTGCCGGGTGAAGGGGAACCTTTCTGTCCTGCGTCACTGCTCTCTTTACTCTCTCAGACTCACACTTCACCTCAGCCTGAGCTCTCCAGCAGCTCCATCACATCCTCACAGCAGATGTGAGCTAGAACATCTGCTCTCTGAGGCCTCATTACATGCTATGAGAAGCAACAGTACACACACACACACACACAAGGGCTGGTTGTTGTTGTTTTAGTGAAGGTGTTGGTCTAATGTGATTCCCTCTGTGCAGTCCGTCAGTAGCAGAGCCCAGTCTGGCTCACGGAGAGTCAGGCGGAGTCACGATGCAGGGACCGCTGAAGAGGAAAACCCTGCTGAAGGAGGGCAGGAAACCAAAAGTGAAAAAGAAAGAATCAACAATTATCAATACATAAATATTTTTCAGTATGCATTTGCTTTGAATTGGTGCATGCATGACATTTACGGCTCCAGAAACTGTACTTAGTATTAATAAGATTTATTTTATTTTTTTTTATTGTAAAGTATGTTGCTTTGCTGATTATTATTCAAATATGTATGCATTAAAGACAGCACACGTTTTTCTTCAAATGTGACATTTGAATGTTTGTTTATAGATTGAATTATATGGAGGGCAAAGTTAGATAGATAGATAGATAGATAGATAGATAGATAGATAGATAGATAGATAGATAGATAGATAGATAGATAGATCTATGAAAAAAAAGTTTATTGACATTACAGCCAACTTCAGGTCCTTCATGAGATATTAAAAGCATCGTGAACAAACAACATTTCAGAAAACCTTCACACTGACCAACAGGTGTGTGTCCCAGTGGCTTTGAATGAACAGAATATTTGACTCAAGCACTCCATCTAGTGGCCAACACGTACAAACACAAAACATCAAAAAAGATCATTCCAAAGTCTGTTTCTTCATTCATCTTCTAAAAATAAAAAATAAAACACCAAAGGATTTCTCTACAGTTACATTTATGAATTTGTCAGATGCTTCTATCCAAATAAAAAATCGATCAATCAATTCATTCACTCCCTTCAAGAACACATATTTTCACCACACCATCTTCTTTGAGCTACAGTAATTTCCCTAGATATTTATATGGTACGAGTGTTGCCCAGTTTAGTTCATGTCAGTCTGAGTTGAGTTTGCATCATGTTTGTATGTCATGTTTTTTGTTTTGTTTTCAGCTCTCCTCGTGGACGCGGTATTGGATCACACTTTGTGGTTCCACTCTCTTATTCTACGGATCCAAAGCCCTGCGAGCCACAGAACGGAAACATGTGAGTGATGCAAAGAATCACACAGCAATTCTATATTTTTATTAAAAAATACAAAAATAAATACATTTTATTAAAATTTATTTTAAATAAATAAAAAATGCCAACATTAATGGAGACATAACTCATTATTTTAAGACGAAAAATGAATAATTTGACATGAAAATAACATTTGATGGAATCTCACTCTGTGTAACACAGTACAAGTCTTCGGCGTGTAAGAAAGTGTGTGTTCTGGGCTGGATGGTGGTGCTGCCGGATGATCCGACTCAACCCAACATCTTTCAGCTCAACCATCCTGACAAAGGTAAACCTGACTCACAGAGGGTTTCCTTTAGTGCTTTTATATGACACATCTATTCATTGTTAAATGATTTTATCCACTTAACTGGAGCAGAATCTCTGTGTTTCTCAGGGAATGTTTACAAGTTTCAGACTAGCGATCGGTTCACTGCGATCATGTGGCACAAACACCTGGAGGAGGCGTGTCGGAGAAGAAGACCTCAGGTATCAACCACCACTGATCCACTTATTTCCATGCACTTAGCTTCCGATAGGACGCGATAGCATTAACAAAATATTTTTTCACAATAATGGTATTGTACCTACTAGATAGATATATTTTTTATATTTTTATTTGTTTATATACATAAATGTATGTGCACAATATAAGTACACCATTGTTCGAAAGTTTGGAGTCAGTAAGATTTTTGTTTCCCCTATAAAAAAAAAAAAAAACTCTTATACACAGAGAATACACAAAAAAAAACAAAAAAAAGAGAAAATAAAGACATTAATAATGTTACAAAAGATTCTATTTCATATAAATGCTGTTCTTTTCAACTTTCTATTCATCAAAGAATCCACAAAAATATGAAGCAGCACAGCTGTTTTCAACATTGATAATAATCAGAAATGTTTCCTGAGCAGCAAATCAGCATATTATTATGATTTCTGAAGATCATGTGACACTGAAGACTGGAGTAATGATGCTGAAAATTCAGCTTTGATCACAAGAATAAACTACATTTTAACATAGATTCACACAGAAACCAGTTATTTTAAATTCTAATATTTCACAATATTGCTGTTCTTACTCTATTTTTGATCAAATAAATGCAGCCTTGGTGAGCAGAAGGGACAAAAATCTTACCCAGACTTTTGAATGTTAGTGTATATATTTATATTAACTGACATGTATTTAATATTATCAAAAAATACTTCTGACTCAGAGTTCTGTTGTAATGCAGCAAGTTGTGACATTGTTCAGCTACTGAGAACAACTACAGTATAAATGCTTAACGCTCTTTCTGCTCTCGTAGATACCAGCGAATCTCATGTCGTTTGAGTAAACAGACTTGTGTAACTCTTGCCTGAAGACATTTATAAAGTGCCAAAGGCCTACAGAGATCGAGAAGATCGTGTTTGGTTCAGCAAAAGGACAAAGAAAGAGCAAAAACCCTTCAATGCTGAAGAGTCCACTGAACCACTGGCCCTCCATGAGCCCCACGGACACACCTAACATCAGGATGTCTGTTACAGAGCCGGACCGGAGGTTTGCACACTAGTATGTGGTACAGTAGGAAGGCAGGTAAATCTGGTCCCTTCCAGCTCCATCAGGTCTTCTCAATGGAGACTTTTGGATCTTAAGGAGTTTGTGTGGCTTCAGTGAAGTACATTATGGGAATTAAATTAAACCGAAGCTTGAGATAGGTATTTTTGTGCTGATATAAGTGAGTTTCAGTGTGAAAGAGAACTCATGCCACCTGTAGCATAAGAATAAAAGCCAAACTAACAGGCATTTGCTCCTACAAAGAGCCGTAACAAACAAACCACAGCTAGATCAGAAAAAAAGATGAAGACCTAAACCGTTTAGTTACAGACTAATGATACCGTGATTTTGATTTCTGGTTAATGTTATGATGTGATGATGCCGGTTGAAGGAGGTTTGTGTGACTCTCTGACATCAGGGATTCTGAATCCACTTTCTGTTTTAGTCATTTTATACTCGTGAAAGCTTCTTTTGGGCTTTAAGTATTAACAAATTATTAGGCCTTTCCTGTCAAATGAAGGTTTTGCTCACAACTTAAACCAGCTGAAATATGTTGTGCAAAAGCAAAAGGTTTGGGTTTGTCACATCTGATAGGGTTCCTTCCTTGTACATTAAAGAGACAATACCATTTTTATAACACAAGCTTATTTTCCATTCAGCCCATCATACAAAAACAAGAACTGCTTTGATGATGAACTTTTTTGATATTTTGGAAATCCTAAACATTCACGCTAACTTGCCGGGCGAATCTCAAAAAACCTGTCAAAAACTTGTCCGGGTCATATCTTACCCCAAAATGAATAGAACAAAATGAGTTTAATAATATTTTGCTTAAAGGAAACTAAGCCTATTTTTAATATTTTTTGTGTTTTGTCATTATTTTCATGACAATCAAACACATTTAACCCTTAAATTCTCATTACTCTAATACAAACAAAATCACATTATTTAAATTTTGAATATTTATATTTCATAGTCATATTTATTGAACTTCCTTTAATTTATGCATAATTGTTTTTTTTTATTATTGCACTTTTTTATTTTAATACAGTTAAACTGTGCTTAAAATGTACTTGAAAATAATGTCACAAGTTTGAAAAAAATACATAAGAATTGGTTCAATTTTCTTTATTCAAAACAATTCTTTTTTTGTTTATTTTTTGATCTTTGGTGTGACATTTTTATGAGGTTTATCCTGTTGCATGCATCAATGCTGCCGAATGCTTGAATATATGCAATGACGTGGAACTGAAAGAATATTGATTTTGAAGATATATACAGTATATTTATATATATATGTCTGTTTTTATCAGTTCAGCTGTGAATGTGTAACGTCTGACCACAGCTAACAATGCCGGTTTGAGATGCTCATTCAAATCGAGTGAAAGAACAGCACTGTAGTTTTCTGTCATTTATTTCTCATACTTCATTCTGTGCAGGACTGATGGTTGTAATGAAGTTTGCTGATGATGTGTGTGTTTTAAGCACATTTGTCTTTGAATGAAGTTTAACTCTTATAGAGCTGCTGTGCGTCTCACTGAAAGAGAAATGACTCTCCATCTGTAATACTGAACACACAATCCACACACAGAATCTCACACATTCAGATCAGCTTCAGAAATCAGATACCAAACTGAATTAGAGGAATCATTCACTCCAGAATGAAATTTGTCATTATTTACTCCCTCTCGTGTCATTTGAACCCGTTTGATGATTTATTGTCTGTGAAACACAAAAGGAAAAATTTGAGAGTTTCTTCGTGCAACTTTTTCCTTACAGCGACAATGAAATTGATTTCAAAAACATAAAAGTAATCCATTTATGTCATTCAAATCATATGACTTCATAATAGAGTTTTGCATATACTGTACTTCTACCTGAAATATTACTGGTTTTTTTAGTTTAATAGTGGGTCACAATGACCTTTAACAAGGAAAAATTTGCATAAACATTGTTTAAAACTCTTGATAGTGATTGCTTGTCTTTGTTGAGAGTATTATTTATCTAGCATCAGTTTTGCCTTTCTGTATATGAATTCAGCTTTAAACAGGCCGCTGTTTTTGTTGAAGACGAAACACACACATGTACAGCTGCACTGCATGTATGTTATGTTTGTTTGTGCTGGAACTGTGAATGAACTTGTTGTGTTGCCATGTAAATATGATGCTAAATTATTTCTTGTTTGCCATCGTGGTACATTGCGGTTTATCAGCTAAAAGGCTGTACAAACATTAAATTCCAGTGAACACACTATTCTTCATTTTCACATTTCATTTGATTTCTGTAGGAAGATATTTGTGATTAGGAGGCTGAGAATAAGAAGGATTCAGATATATTGGTGTTTAGTGCACTCTGCGTAAACAATACCTAAAAATATCTTGAAATGATGAGTAATTAAAAATTGCATTATTTCCACACAGTATGTAGTTATACTGTACATCTTAGATTTACAAGCTTGCCATACATATTTAATCTTATATTCTGTCTTTCATTCAGTCTGTATTTATTCTCTCTTCACTGGATCTCGTAGCACTGTTTAATAATGATTGTGTGATCTTTAGGCAAGTCTACAAGCCTATGCTGTCTATTTGCCCGAACTGAATACTCCATGCACTTCAAATGAGTATCTTTATAGGAGCCATTTTTTTGGAGTCTTTATTTACAAATTTGTCATATACAAACCCGATTCCAAAAAAAAGTTGGGACAGTGTACAAATTGTGAGTAAAA
The DNA here is from genome assembly GCF_018340385.1 of Cyprinus carpio. NCBI lineage: Eukaryota > Metazoa > Chordata > Actinopteri > Cypriniformes > Cyprinidae > Cyprinus > Cyprinus carpio. The sequence goes on along the minus strand of NC_056576.1, from coordinate 4,990,825 downwards.
AAGGAATGGAATAATTTACAAATCTCATAAACTTATATTTTATTCACAATAGAATATAGATAACATATCAAATGTTGAAAGTGAGACATTTTGAAATGTCATGCCGAATATTGGCTCATTTTGGATTTCATGAGAGCTACACATTCCAAAAAAGTTGGGACAGGTAGCAATAAGAGGCCGGAAAAGTTAAATGTACATATAAGGAACAGCTGGAGGTCAATTGGCAACATGATTGGGTATAAAAAGAGCCTCTCAGAGTGGCAGTGTCTCTCAGAAGTCAAGATGGGCAGAGGATCACCAATTCCCCCAATGACCTATTTTTCCGGCCTTGACCCTTACGCTCAGAGACTGTTCCAGATTCTCTGAATCTTTGGATGATATTATGCACTGTAGATGATGATAACTTCAAACTCTTTGCAATTTTTCTCTGAGAAGCTCCTTTCTGATAGGCGAAAAATAGTGGAGCAATATCAGAAAGGAGCTGGAACGATCTCTGTGCGTAAGGGTCAAGGCCGGAAAACCATACTGGATGCCCGTGACCTTCGGGCCCTTAGACGGCACTGCATCACATACAGGAATGCTACTGTAATGGAAATCACAACATGGGCTCAGGAATACTTCCAGAAAACATTGTCGGTGAACACAATCCACCGTGCCATTCGCCATTGCCAGCTAAAACTCTATAGGTCAGAAAAGAAGCCATATCTAAACATGATCCAGAAGCACAGGGGTTTTCTCTGGTCCAAGGCTCATTTAAAATGGACTGTGGCAAAGTGGAAAACTGTCCTGTGGTCAGATGAATCAAAATTTGAAGTTCTTTTTGGAAAACTGGGACACCATGTTATCTGGACTAAAGAGGACAAGGACAACCCAAGTTGTTATCAGCGCTCAGTTCAGAAGCCTGCATCTCTGATGGTATGGGGTTGCATGAGTGCGTGTGGCATGGGCAGCTTACACATCTGGAAAGGCACCATCAATACTAAAAAGGTATATCCAAGTTCTAGAACAACATATGCTCCCATCCAGACGTCGTCTCTTTCAGGGAAGACCTTGGATTTTCCAACATGACAATGCCAGACCACATACTGCATCAATTACAACATCATGGCTGCGTAGAAAAAGGATCCGGGTACTGAAATGGCCAGCCTGCAGTCCAGATCTTTCACCATAGAAAACATTTGGCGCACCATAAAGAGGAAGATGCAACAAAGAAGACCTAAGACAGTTGAGCAACTAGAAGCCTGTATTAGACAAGAATGGGACAACATTCCTATTCCTAAACTTGAACCAACTTGTCTCCTCAGTCCCCAGACGTTTGCAGAGCTGTTATAAAAACAAGAGGGGATGCCACACAGTGGTAAACATGGCCTTGTCCCAACTTTTTTGGCATGTGTTGATGCCATGAAATTTAAAATCAACTTATTTTTCCCTTAAAATTATACATTTTCTCAGTTTAAACATTTGATATGTCATCTATGTTGTATTCTGAATAAATTATTGAAATTTGAAACTTCGACATCATTGCATTCTGTTTTTATTCACAATTTGTACAGTGTCCCAACTTTTTTGCAATTGGGTTTGTAGGTATGTGTCTAGTAGGGGTCACTCTTAGGTAATTGGCTGCAGAATATAGGTGGGAGCCTTCCTTCAGGTAACAGGGGTGATTGTCAATATCCCTCCCAGTGGTGTAGTCCTAAAGAAAAAAGTGGTTTACTATTACCCAGTTGCCCCCCAACCCCCCAGCCTACCCCACCAAAAAATTTTTTTTAAAAAAACTTTAATTTATATAGTAATTTAGTAATATTAATGCAGTGCACTCTAAAATTGGTTGACAGATCTGCATGACAGGTTGTTCCAGGTCTGTTGACCTCATTACAGTTCTACATATAATTAGGGCTCAAGCCTGGAGGGCGAAGAGCCCTATTGTTTTCCTTAGGATTATTATTTTTTTTTTTTTTTTTTTTTTTTCTTTATTCCTCTAATTTTTTTCCAAGGGTTTGGGGGCTTTTGGGGCCCTTAACATGCTTAAAAAGTCTTGAAAATTTGCACACACCTTGGAATCTGCGGCCATTAGGGCGGGCAGAGACTGGTACATGGGCGTGGCACAGGGGCTCTACAGCGCCCCCTGGAATATTGAGGGCCATATATCATCCATACTTGCACGTATACATATGAAACTCGGTACACATGTAGACCTCATCAAACCAAACAACTTTCGCACTGCATGTCATAAGCTCCGCCCAACAGGAAGTTGGCTATTTAGGGTTTTTTTTTGTGAAAAACACATGCTCTGGAATTTGATATACTCCTCTGAGGAACTCCACCCGTTCGCCACGAAAAACTCGCGTGAACATGATCTCAAGACATTGGGGATGCTAAATTGCGAAGATATTTTTGATATCTCGAACGGTTTGTCCGTGGCGAGGCGTTGAAATTATGGCGAGAAAATGAGTAACAGGAAATGTCTAATAACATTCACATACATTACCTGATTTAGATCAAACTTCATCGGTTTGTTCGATGTATGATGCCGATCGCATATATGTGACTATTAGGAGTCAAAGTTACAGCGCCACCAACTGGCAGCAGGAAGTGTGTCATTTTCAAAATGCTTTGAATTCAGCATCTTATTTTTACTCGATTTGCTTCAAACTTCATCAGAATAATGATAAAACACGGCCAATGTAAATCTGTTGTGGGGATATTGATATCTAACATATTGTTGCCATGGCAACGCTTCAAACTTGAATATTCTTTTCTGGGGATTTTGAGGCAGATAACATGCTCAGAATTACATAAAACTCAGAACACATATCAGTATTAGTGATAGCTAGACACTGGCAAAAGCTCATGAACGGGCGTGGAGGAGCCACTCTATAGCGCCACCTTTTGTCAAAAGTGGGGGGGTTAGTTTTAGCTACAGACACCAAACTCGGTACATAAATTGTTCTTATCAAGACGGACAACTTTCTCATTTACAGTCATCAGCTACGACCAACAGGAAGTCAGTTATATTGATTTGAATATGGATTTTTGGAAAAAATATAGCTGTGAATTAATGCATACTGCTCAGAGCAGAATTACAGTATACACACCAAACTTTGTCTACATGATGCCAAAACATTGAGGAACTTAAATTGCGAATGGATTTTGGATAGCTTGAACGCTTTCGCCGTAGTGATTTATTGAAATAACAGTAAAAAAGTAAACATAAATTGTCTTATATTTCTTAAAGTGCAGCTTCCAAAGGACAAGTCATTCTGAGCAAACATGCATAGTTTCACGACATTACAATGCTCTATGGATAATAGAAAATTAAAAAACTGTCAGTCATCTGATATCACTCTGAGGCCACTCTCTCTGTGTGAGAAAAAGGAGGGGGCTGAGTCACTCTGATGACTCTGCCATTGCCCTTTGAAGAATGTGTGTGTGTTGAGAGTATGTGTGTGACAGAGAAAGAGAGAGAGAAAGAGAGAGAGAGAGATATCAAGCTATCCAGAGAGAGAGAGACTTAAACATCTCTTTAATCATCAGGAAAAAAAAAATCAGTATTTTAAATTGATATTGTTTATGTTGTTGCTATGTGTTTTTTTTTTTTTTTTTTTTTTTAAATCATAGACTGCATAGTCTTCACTGTTTAAAACTAAATATAGATTAATCGTTTTTGATGTTACAAAGGTTATTTAGGTGGGGTTTTATGGAGTCAATATAATATCACATATATACGCAAAAAAATAAAGTTTTGCAAAGGAAAATAAAGTTTTGCAAACAAAAATTAAAGTATTGAGGAAAATAATTTTGCTTTTTGCAAACAAAAATAAAGAATTGCAAAAAATAAATGAAACACAACTAAATCAACAACACTGCAATACATATTTTCCATGGTCATATCTACAATTTTATTTGCAACACTGATTTTATTTTGCGCGTCAGTCTAGTTTGAGCTTGCGCTGCAGTTTTTCCTGTGCGCTTCATTTTTCTGCGCGTCTCGCTTTGTGACACTGTTTTGACGTGGGGGGGGGAGTCAAGGGGCAGGGGCGTGTACAACATGCCTCCCTGGAAGTGACGTCATCGGCCCGAGACGCAGCTCACTGATCCAGGTACTGTCATGATGAGCAGATGCATGCGAGTGGATCGCTTCCTTTTATTCACTAGCATTAAAACATGCATGGTTTCGTTTTATTAACTTTATTAACAAATGTATATGTGTATTAGCAGCGTTTGCTCAAGTTAAAGAAGTTGTAACCATGCACATCTGTTGTTTATTTCTCTCGATGTGCACTCTTTTACTGGCATAAAGTTGGCTTGACGTTGGACGTTCGATATTCGCAAATCTAGGGACCGTCTCTAAAGTTACATGCGAAACTACTATACACTTCTCTAACGTCAATAGCATGCAAGGAGAATGACTAACAGTCATGAAAACAACTGTTAAACTGTTCATCCAGGTGTCAACTATAATGCACACCTTTTATATTTTTTGATAATTATTAAAATAAACTGTAAATCATATGTAAAATATTGCTACTTTTCATTACCAAATGGACGTAAACACTAATTTAAAGCTCAAAAGCTCAAATGAAAAATAGCAATATTTTACATATGATTTACAGTTTATTGAATAATTATGAAAAAATATGAACGGTGTGTATTATAGTTGACACGAAGATGAACACTTTACAGTATGTTTTATGAAAGTGAGTCATTCTGTTCAAATGCTATTGAGCTTAAATTTGTATTTAAGTGCATTCGGTAATGAAAAGTAGCAATATTTTACATATGATTTACAGTTTATTTGAATAATTATGAAAAATATGAATGGTGTGCATTATAGTTGACACCTAGATGAACACTTTATAGTATGTTTTATGAAATTGAGTCATTCTGTTCAAATGCTATTGAGCTTCAAAATTATGGCATATTTTAAATTTGAGCCCATTCGGTAATGAAAAGTAGCAATATTTTACATTTGATTTACAGTTTATTTTAATAATTATCAAAAAATATAAAAGGTGTGCATTATAGTTGACACCTGGATGAACAGTTAACAGTTGTTTTCATGACTGTTAGTCATTCTCCTTGCATGCTATTGACGTTAGAGAAGTGTATAGTAGTTTCGCATGTAACTTTAGAGACGGTCCCCTAGATTTGCGAATATCGAACGTCCAACTTTATGCCAGTCAACACACTTTTATAGCATTAAAATGTGTATTGTTTCATTTGGTTAACTGCATTAACAGTGTTTGTTTAAGATCTAACCTATGGGAGGACGCCAGCGCACAGAAGCGTTCTTTGTTCACATTAGTTCAGAGTTACTGCTAGGTTTTAATGTAAAATTATGCAATTCACTTCATAAACTATAACGTACATCATTAAAGAGGTCTACGACTCAAGTTTTATATCGATCTCGACTTCGTTTTTCATTTACATAACTCCTGGCATAAATTAATAAATGTCTGTCATTGTAAGATAAAAAAAAACATGAAGCTCGAATCTTTTTGGTTTAATTTTGCCACGAGTTTAATGCATAAACAAACCCGCGTGACCATAGCAACCTGAGATTATCAGAGATTGATCAAATATTTTTATCCATCCCACAGTCCGTTGATCGTGTCTTTTTATGTAATATATGTGCATATAAGGCTTTTATTATTTTTATCATTATATATATATAATATATCCAAGTGGATGCTGCACACTGCTGGTGGTGAGAGGAGAGACCCCCCACATGATCGTACAGCGAATTGGGTGTACAACAATACATTATAAAACGCTATATAAATGCATCATTCATTTATTCATATAGGCTAAACGTATATAATAATTGATAATAATATTATATTAAATAGGGCTATATTTTTATATTTATTGTTATGCTTATTTCCCCTTTTAATTCGTGTATTGCTTACCTAATTAACGTTCTTTGTTAAATTAGTGTTTTCATTTACAAATGAAACTAGCGAATTATTCATTTATAATTCTAGTATTTATTATTATAGGGTTATTGTTAAATTCATCCTCTAAAGTGCACTTTAAATGAAAAGTGTAATGAAAAGTAGCAATATTTTACATATGATTTACAGTTTATTTTAAATAATTTTCAAAAAATATAAAAGGTGTGCATTATAGTTGACACCTGGAAGAACAGTTAACAGTTGTTTTTTCATGACTGTTAGTCATTCTCCTTGCATGCTATTGACGTTAGAGAAGTGTATAGTAGTTTCGCATGTAACTTTAGAGACGGTCCCTAGATTTGCGAATATCGAACGTCCAACGTCAAGCCAACTTTATGCCAGTAAAAGAGTGCACATCGAGAGAAATAAACAACAGATGTGCATGGTAACAACTTCTTTAACTTGAGCAAACGCTGCTAATACACATATACATTTGTTAATAAAGTTAATAAAACGAAACCATGCATGTTTTAATGCTAGTGAATAAAAGGAAGCGAATCCACTCGCATGCATCTGCTCATCATGACAGTACCTGGATCAGTGAGCTGCGTCTCGGGCCGATGACGTCACTTCCAGGGAGGCATGTTGTACACGCCCCTGCCCCTTGACTCCACCCCCACGTCAAAAGGGCAGTGTCACAAAGCGAGACGCGCAGAAAAATGAAGCGCACAGGAAAAACTGCAGCGCAAGCTCAAACTAGACTGACGCGCAAAATAAAATCAGTGTTGCAAATAAAATTGTAGATACTGACCATGGAAAATATATCGGTATTGCAAAATCATTGCTTTAGCGCGGTATCATTTATGTTTTGCAATTCTTTATTTTTGTTTGCAAAAAGCAAAATTATTTTCCTCAAAATTTTATTTTTGTTTGCAAAACTTTATTTTTCTTTTGCAAAACTTTATTTTTTTGCGTATAAATGTGATATTATATTGACTCCATAGGGTTTTTTTTCCAAAAAAATCAGAAAAAAATCAAATGTAAATAACAGCATAGTCTTCACTGTTTAAAACTAAATATAGATTAATCATTTTTGATGTTACAAAGGTATGGAGTCAATATAATATCACATATATACGCAAAAAAATAAAGTTTTGCAAAGGAAAATAAAGTTTTGCAAACAAAAATTAAAGTATTTAGGAAAATAACTTTGCTTTTTGCAAACAAAAATAAAGAATTGCAAAACATAAATGATACCGCGCGAAAGCAATGATTTTGCAATACATATTTTCCATGGTCATATCTACAATTTTATTTGCAACACTGATTTTATTTTGCGTGTCAGTCTAGTTTGAGCTTGCGCTGCAGTTTTTCCTGTGCGCTTCATTTTTCTGCTCGTCTCGCTTTGTGACGCTGTTTTGATGTGGGGGTGGAGTCAAGGGGCAGGGGCGTGTACAACATGCCTCCCTGGAAGTGACGTCATCGGCCCGAGATGCAGCTCACTGATCCAGGTACTGTCATGATGAGCAGATGCATGCGAGTGGATCGCTTCCTTTTATTCACTAGCATTAAACATGCATGGTTTTCGTTTTATTAACTTTATTAACAAATGTATATGTGTATTAGCAGCGTTTGCTCAAGTTAAAGAAGTTGTTACCATGCACATCTATTGTTTATTTCTCTCGATGTGCGCTCTTTTACTGGCATAAAGTTGGCTTGACGTTGGACGTTCGATATTCGCAAATCTAGGGAACGTCTCTAAAGTTACATGCGAAACTACTATACACTTCTCTAACGTCAATAGCATGCAAGGAGAATGACTAACAGTCATGAAAACAACTGTTAACTGTTCATCCAGGTGTCAACTATAATGCACACCTTTTATATTTTTTGATAATTATTAAAATAAACTGTAAATCATATGTAAAATATTGCTACTTTTCATTACCAAATGGACGTAAACACTAATTTAAAGCTCAAAAGCTCAAATGAAAAATAGCAATATTTTACATATGATTTACAGTTTATTTGAATAATTATGAAAAATATGAACGGTGTGCATTATAGTTGACACGAAGATGAACACTTTACAGTATGTTTTATGAAAGTGAGTCATTCTGTTCAAATGCTATTGAGCTTTAAATTTGTATTTAAGTGCATTCGGTAATGAAAAGTAGCAATATTTTACATATGATTTTACAGTTTATTTGAATAATTATGAAAAAATATGAATGGTGTGCATTATAGTTGACACCTAGATGAACACTTTATAGTATGTTTTTATGAAAGTGAGTCATTCTGTTCAAATGCTATTGAGCTTCAAATTATGGCATATTTTAAATTTGAGCCCATCCGGTAATAAAAAGTAGCAATATTTTACATTTGATTTACAGTTTATTTGAATATTTATCAACGAATATAAAAGGTGTGCATTATAGTTGACACCTAGATAAACAGCTAACAGTTGTTTTTTATGACTGTTAGTCATTCTCCTTGCATGCTATTGACGTTAGAGAAGTGTATAGTAGTTTTGCATGTAACTTTAGAGACGGTCCCTAGATTTGCGAATATCGAACGTCCAACGTCAAGCCAACTTTATGCCAGTCACACACTGTTATAGCATTAAATGTGTATTGTTTCATTTGGTTAACTGCATGTGTATTAACAGTGTTTGTTTAAGATCTCTGAACCTGTGGGAGGACGCCAGCGCACAGAAGCGTTCTTTGTTCACATTAGTTCAGAGTTACTGCTAGTTTTAATTGTAAAATTATGCAATTCACTTCATAAAAAACTATAACGTACATCATTAAAGAGGTCTACGACTCAAGTTTTTATATCGATCTCGACTTCGTTTTTTTTCATTTACATAAGTCCTGGCATAAAGTAATAAATGACTGTCATTGTAATATAAAAAAAAAAATGAAGCTCGAATCCTTTTGGTTTAATTTTGCCACGAGTTTAATGCATAAACAAACCCGCGTGACCATAGCAACCTGAGATTATCAGAGATTGATCAAATATTTTTATCCATCCCACAGTCCGTTGATCGTGTCTTTTATGTAATATATGTGCATATAAGGCTTTTATTATTTTTTATCATTATATATATATATAATATATCCAAGTGGATGCTGCACACTGCTGGTGGTTGAGGAGAGACCCCCCACATGATCGTACAGCGAATTGGGTGTACAACAATACATTATAAAACGCTATATAAAATGCATCATTCATTTATTCATATAGGCTAACCGTATATAATAATTGATAATAATATTATATTAAATAGGGCTATATTTTTATATTTATTGTTATGCTTATTTCCCCTTTTAATTCGTGTATTGCTTACCTAATTAACATTCTTTGTTAGTGTTTTCATTTACAAATGAAACTAGCGAATTATTCATTTATAATTCTAGTATTTATTATTATACGATTATTGTTAAATTCATCCTCTAAAGTGCACTTTAATGAAAAGTGTAATGAAAAGTTGCAATATTTTACATATGATTTACAGTTTATTTTAATAATTATCAAAAAATATAAAAGGTGTGCATTATAGTTGACACCTGGATGAACAGTTAACAGTTGTTTTCATGACTGTTAGTCATTCTCCTTGCATGCTATTGACGTTAGAGAAGTGTATAGTAGTTTCGCATGTAACTTTAGAGACGGTCCCTAGATTTGCGAATATCGAACGTCCAACGTCAAGCCAACTTTATGCCAGTAAAAGAGTGCACATCGAGAGAAATAAACAAAAGATGTGCATGGTAACAACTTCTTTAACTAGAGCAAACGCTTGCTAATACACATATACATTTGTTAATAAAGTTAATAAAATGAAACCATGCATGTTTTAATGCTAGTGAATAAAAGGAAGCGATCCACTCGCATGCATCTGCTCATCATGACAGTACCTGGATCAGTGAGCTGCGTCTCGGTCCGATGACGTCATTTCCAGGGTAGGCATGTTGTACCGCCCCATGCCCCTTGACTCCACCCCCACGTCAAAACAGCGCCACAAAGCGAGACGCGCAGAAAAATGAAGCGCACAGGAAAAACTGCAGGCGCAAGCTCAAACTAGACTGACGCGCGCAAAAATAAAATAAGTGTTGCAATAAAATTGTAGATATGACCATGGAAAATATGTATTGCAAAATCATTGCTTTCGCGCGCGGTATCATTTATGTTTTGCAATTCTTTATTTTTGTTTGCAAAAATCAAAATTATTTTCCTCAATACTTTAATTTTTGTTTGCAAAACTTTATTTTCTTTTGCAAAACTTTATTTTTTTGCGTATATATGTGATATTATATTGACTCCATACAAAGGTTATTTAGTCAGAAGCAGTGAGCACTTGTATTTTTCTTTGACAGCATTAGATTTATTATTAGTTTGCTTTCACTTTAAGAACCAATCACGGGTTTAATATACAAATGCGTTTTCTTTCTGAACTGTTAACGTTAAGAAATATGCCTAACCGACTGTGTTTACTAGGATATTCCCCAAAACGCGCATTTAGATGTAATTATGTATTTATTGATCCATGCACAAAAAAGCGAAGAGAGCTCAGTTTAGTATTCGCGCGTGCGGCTGTCTGTGTGCGTGCACGCGCTTCAGATGTGTGCGGTGAAAACTCACACAGCGCTCGACTTTTCCGCGAACAATCCAGAGGCGTTTTATATGCTCACCTTGTGCCTTATACCGAGTCCTAATCGGTGAGCTTTGAACGAGAATGCACCCGTTGACGGACATTATGTAAAAATGTAGACAGTGTCAAATAAGCTGCCTATTTATATAACAGATATCGATATTGTACGTGTGCTATCGATGCATCGATCGATCCATATCGATGAATCAATACACCCCTAATATATCAAATGTAAATAACTGCATAGTCTTCGCTGTTTAAAACTAAATATAGATTTAATCGTTTTTGATTTTACAAAGGTTATTTAGGTGTTTTTTTTTAGGTGCTATCGATGCATCGATCCATATCGATGAATCAATACACCCCTAATATATATATATAATTGCATAGGTTTATAATAATAATAATAATAATTTCAAACTCATTTAAATACTGACCTATGACATCCTGTGACATGACATGTATCTGAATTTACACAAACTCGTGATGTAACAGTAAAACAGTTCAGCTCACAGATGAAGACTAAGCTGTAATGCCAGCAAAAAAATATTTCACAAATGCTTATAGATCAATAAAATCATTAAAAATGCTATGCACGGCGTGCATCATTATTAGGCACTTGATATTCTGATGATATTTTCCAAGCACATTTTTTCAAATTCCACATCCCATCAGTATTAATAACTACTATACATTTGGTATTTGATCATTTATGAGTGATATATAATTGTCCATTATTGCTGGAAGTGAAAAACTGCTTATATTCAGGAGTGCTGAATTATTAGGCATGTTTTTCTTTTACTGATAAAATTAGCCAAAAAAATAACATACTGTTCTGCAGATGTTATAACATATCACATGAAAGTAATTATTTTTTGTAGAGAGGGTTTTTGAATGTTCCTTATGGTAAAGATGGATATATATTGTAGATTTTTTTTTTTCAGTGAAAGTAATGTGTAAACAGCATCATGTAATATTTTTTATGATGGTTAGTTGCATATTTGTCTATTTTAGTTTCCATAAAGTTACTCTTAAAAAGCTAATTTTTATTCCATCTTCTATTCTGAAAAGTCTTAATTCTTAATTCTTTTGCAGTTAACTTGTGTCTTTTCTCCACCTGTCAATTTCTGTATTGCAATTAGTTTTGAATAATTATCATGGGGATTTAATTATTTTTGACTTTTCAGTCTGAGTTACAACTCTTTTTTGGCTCATTTCATCTGTAAAAAAAAGAATTGCCTAATAATTCTGCACACCTGAATATAAGGAGTTTTTCTCTTCCAGCCTTCAGGGACAATTATATATCACTCATAAATGATTGAATACAAAATTAATGGTAGTTATTAAATTGATGTCGTTGGGAATTGGTGAAAAATATGCTTGGGAAAAAAAAATCAGAATATCAACATGCCTAATAATTGTGCACACAGTGTAAATCAATAAAGGTTTTAGTAACACTTTATAATAAGGTGTAATTTGTAAACATTAGTAAATGAACATGAACAATATATTTTCACAGAATTTATTAATGTTTGTTGATTTTAGTTCACAGTGCATTAACTAATGTTAACAGATACATTTTTTTTTTAAGTTTTGACTATTAACTGACATTGACATGCTTATTGTTCATGTTAATTAATATATTTAATGTTAATAACTGAAACCTTATTAAAAGTGTTACTAAAGTTTTATATATTGTTCTGTGTGTGTGTGTGTCCTTTCATAGTCTTGATGGTTTGGATTAACCCTTTATTTGCTGAATCCTTAAAACCAGACTGCCATAGAGTTACTGTAAATGCATGTGCCCGCTGGGCACAATTTTCCTGATGCCACCGAGGCGGTGTTTAATCCAATGTCTTAATCCATCCAACTCTGCATAAAAAAATAACTTTCAAGTTGCTTTGGAATTATATTCATTATAGATAAATCTGAATTCAGTGTTTTATTTTATGCAAGTGGGTAGAAAAAAGTAACTTAATATTTTCTTAAATTTACTTTGGCTTTAGTACAGTGGAAATTTAAAAGACAATAAAAAAGTTAGTTAAAATAATTTATATTTATACTTATAATATGATGAACATTTTTCTCACACAGCAGAAGTGGGTCTTTATACACGTAAAAAAAATATATACCCACAACACATTCTGAAACCTCAGACAACCCTATTACTTGGATGGCCATCACAAAGGTCTAAACCTTTAACCAAAATAATTAAAAGTTCTTGAACTGCACCTTCACTTTAATTTTCCGTTTCTTAATTTTCCCCAATATCTCTGTCCATCCCTTGTGTGTGTCTGTGTCTGTGTCTGTGTGTGTTTCTTGTAACTGTCACTTCTTCACCGGCAGGTCTACTGTTATGAACAGATCTGTGTCCACCTAGTTGCAAAACAACCACCTCATTGTAATTTGTTTGCACAGAATCTTATTTCTCTTAAAATGACTTAAATACCCAAGATTTAACAAACCTATATTTCATACAAATATATTAAATTAAATTTGTTTAAAGTCCCTATTTATAAAAATTAGTACAATACCTTTATTGAAAAATCCTAATAACCTACTGAACACAACACACTATTGCATTGACTCATATTTTTGTGTAGCTGTCTGCTCTCCCTCCCTAAACTATAAATCCATGTGAATATCTGTCTGCTAAATGTATTAATGTAACTTTACCATAAATAATGTCCTTTAGCATACAGTTTTCTGGCTTATAATAATAATGGGGTGCTCCTGATAGCCTAACAGTTGCTAGCAGTCTAATACTCAGCTAAGTTAACATACAAAACTATAGTGACTAAAGGTGATGCACGCTCCCCTTTCACATCTGCAGTGCTAACCATGGCAGAAAATACAAACACCCATGAATGTGAGTATTAAAGTATCGCAGTATTACACATTATGATGCGATTTCATTTTTTTCCTTTCTCTTTGGAGTATTACAAGCTCTTGGTGCATAAAGAAGATCTGTAAAGTTGCAAAAACTAAAGTCTCAAATCCAAAGAGATATTCTTTATCAAAGTTAAGAGTCAACCACACCCCCTAAAACGGCTCGTTCTAACACGCCCCCACATCTCTACGTCACTATGTGGGACAGGGCTGGACTGAGACAAAAAATCGGCCGTGGCATTTTTTTAGTCCAGGCAGCCCACCACCACTTCGAGATATATATATATATATATATACACACACACACACACACACACACACACACACACACACACACACACACACACTATACTAGTCAAAAGGTTTTGAACAGTAAGATTTTTTTTTTTACGAATTCTCTTCTCCTCACCAAGCCTGCATTTATTTGATGCAAAAACAGTTATATTGTGAAATATTTTTCATATTTAAAATAGTTTTCTATTTGAATATATTTTAAAATGTAATTTATTCCTGCAATTTCAAAGCTGATTTTTTAGCATCACTACTCCAGTCACATGATCCTTCAGAAATCATTCAAATATTCTGATTTGCTGCTCAAAAACATTTATTATTATTATTATTATTATGTTGAAAACAGCTAAGTAGAATGTTTTCAGGTGTCTTTGATGAATAGAAAGTTCAGAAGAACAGCATTTATCTGAAATATATTTTTTGTAACATTATAAATGTCTTTATCGTAACTTTTGATCAATTTAAAGCATTCTTGCTAAATAAAAGTATTAATTTCTATCATTTACCTATATATATATATATTATATATATATATATATATATATATATATATATATATATATTAATATATATATATATACATATATATATATATACTGACTCCAAACTTCTGAATGGTATATGTAGCCTATAATGTTACAAGAGCTTTTTATTTCAGATAAATGCTGATCTTTGGATCTTTTTTATTGGATCTTTCTTACTGTTCAAAAAATTTTGACTGGTAGTGTAGGCTATGTATGTAGCCTATGTATCACACTCATATCACATCTTGTTTTGGATACGAATAAAACATCAGGTCTGACAATATCGTGTATTTTTTAATTTTAATCAAGATTTATTTGTATTAGCCAATGGAAACCTCTATGAACACATTTGACTTGACTTGGCCAAAAAAAATCTCACGGGACAAATTAATGTTTTATTAAAAATAGTTGACGTATTCTACAATCATGGCGCGAGCACATATTAGGATAGGTTAGATGCATGCCTCCGTTGCTAGTCCCTATCAAGCACTTTACCGATTCAACTTTTCTCCTCTCCTCCTCCTGCCTGGCTCTTTGGCCTGCATCACTAACTGTAGAGCAAGCCTGTTCTTGATAAATCTTCTGTGAAAACATGGGAAAAGCCAACGAGGAAGAAGTTAGGGTGAAGCGACCTTTATATAGCAAAATACTTGGTCGCTCCGTCTATAGCACATTGTGATTGGAGGTTTACACTGTCAATACAGAAGACAAACCAATGGGCCACTGGCTGCTCGTTGTCCCTACGTAATGGTCCTCGGTCCTCGGCATTCTGGTGGTTTGTGGGGGGTCCAAAGCTAGGGGCAGCTTATTAGAGATAGACAATATTGGTTACATTCTGTGAAGCAAACATAGCTGAAGGTCCAATCCCAGGACATTTTGAATTAAGTAGATGTGATTTCCTGCATTCTAGTGGATTTTTGGGTGGTCTGCTAAAGAACACTTGCACCCATGTGCAATACCTGAACTAATTCTGGTTCATGTTTGGCATCAAGACTTGTAGGGCCTTCTAGACTTGAGCTGAACATTCAACCAGAAAACTAAAAAAATACGGGTTGCAAACCTGTCTACATATGGTCAAGACAATAAACTACATAAAATTGCACCTTTGTAAGATATCAGTCAGCATTTGAACTGCTATGTGTGTATTTTGTAGTTTTTTTATATGTATCATTACATTATTCAAGTAAGCTCCAAGCCAGTACCTGGATTTAAAGTTGTAATCCGACGAAGATCGCAGCAAACCAGTGTAGTTTACCTGGCCTCGGTCTTGGCTAAGCCTGAGGTTCATCACTGTCTCCTCCATTATGAGTAAATCATAAAAACAAAAACGAGCAGTTCTGGCTCCACTTATCCTGGCAGGACTGTCCTCTCGTCAGCGCTCTTCTCTCACCGTTGCTTTGCGACAGAGCGCTAATCGGAAACACCTCGTGACGGAATTAGGAAATCCTGTGAAGGCGGAGCATTTCACGCACTTCGGAGGACCCTTCGTGCACTTCGGAGGTCTGGTCTTCGAAGTCCGTGGCCTTCGAAGTGTGCACACTCAACTTTGGAGTGTTGCTTCAGCTTCAGGGTGCAGCGCATAGGGTTCAGTGACGCTTATTAGCGCCATCTATGATCGGGGAGTTTGAAAAGGAACGAGCGATTCTCGCCTCAAGATTAGATTTTTTTTTTTGCGCGAGAAATGTGATGTGTGGCGTGAGTGCATATTAAAACAAACAAAAACTTCCTTCACAATGCTAAATCTTAAAATTTCTCATATCATCTTTTATTATCACTGTAGTATTGTTGTCGCCGCCATGTCGTATAGACGCTGTGTGTTTCACTGTGAAAGCGAAACTACTTTGTTTGGCCTTCCAAAAGAGGACGATATCCCCTTCGTCATGCCTGGAGCTGATCCGTGTTGGTCGCTGAGGAAATACATCAACTTCGCACTGTGGATTGCTGAATCGGCTTTCACCGTGGACGAAGCAGAGTCCAGCCCGGGGTCGTCACGTGGTTGCTGCAAGCTCCTTCGTCGAATTCGCCGGCCACGCCGTTCTCAAGCCATACGCCTCTGCGTCACTCAAGCCGGCCGCGGCTCACTCTAGGCCTCCGGTCTTGGCTCACTCAAGGCCACGGTGTGTGACGCTGTTACAAAACTACTTTGTTTGGCCTTCCAAAAGAGTACACGAATAGAAATCATGTTTATATCACATTTATAATGGGTTGAAATGTTTATGTCTCGTCACTCCGGCCGAGGAGCGTCTCGCTGCAGCCTGCGGTGGACATCCAACCCGACCCATATCCAAGTGTGATGTCACAAAACACGCCCATGTCAAAATATGTCACATTTGCATTCATTTTGAAACAGGAAGAAGCATCGAAAAGACGATAATTTGTATTGTTTGCCAACCGCTAAAAAAAGAAGCTGTTGTTTGCCGTGTCGGTAAGTAAAAAAAAATATCTTTGGTCTTTACCAAGACTTAAAACGTTGATAACTTTAAGAATGTGTGCAAATACATAGATATATACATGCATGTGTGTAGATAGATAGATAGATAGATAGATAGATAGATAGATAGATAGATAGATAGATAGATAGAAGGCACAAGTCTTACAACATAAAATTAATTCTGAATCAATGTGCATTTTTTTTAAACCCTGTCCCCCACACATAACACTCATCTCACCCACTCAGACACACACACACTTCATCCCTCTCACACATATGTACTTACCTGCCCCCCCATCCCCCCACTCCACACTCACACAAAACACTCACATACATATGACATCTTTAATCATATACCCTGTATCATATACACAGTACCCATGCACAGTAACCGCATCATTTCACTATGTTTTGCTGGATAACTCTGTGTATGTCACACATTATCTTTGTATTCTTCTATATTAATGGAAAGATCACATAATGTTTATCCATGTTTGTTTGTCATGTTTTACAGCATTCTACACATTTTCAGTCCAAGCCTGATGCAGGGCAGTTCCTCCCGGGTTAAGGGGTCCCTGCTGCAGTTTCACCAGTAAAGAAAATTACTTGTTACAGTTCACTTGGAAGACCACATAAGCCATGCAGTGGTGCATGGAGGTATGGGGAGAGCATTTCTTAAGATATTGATTTTTTGTGGTTTAAAATCATAAATATCTTTATGTAGAATGATGAGGTAAATACTTTTTAGTGGACACATATACCCCCAACACGTATGTATTCTCTATTTTTAACAGGAGCACCAAGAGGACATAAAGTGGAAGTTTGTAAGGGACATTGGTCCAGCGTGGTACAGAGTCGTCGTGGGTTATTCTTTGGGGAGATGACAGGGAAATCTCTTCTGCTCACCAAGCCTGCATTTATTTAATCCAAAGTACAGCAAAAACAGTCCAATTTTAAAATATTTGTATAATATTTTTGCTATTTAAAATAACTGTTTTATATTTGAAACAATTTTCTATATTTCTATTAAAATGTAATTTATTCCTGTGATTTCAAAGGTGACTTACTCCAGTCACATGATCCTTCAGAAATCATTCTAATATGCTGATTTGATACTCAAAAAAACATTTTATTATTATTATCATTATGTTAATACATTGAAGACTAGAGTAATGATGCAGAAAATTAAGCTTTGATCACAGGAATAAACTGTGTTTTAAAATACATGCAAATAGAAAGCAGTTCTTTTAAATTGTAAAAATATTTCACAATATTACTGTTTTTGCTGTATTTTGGATCAAATAAATGCTGGCTTGGTGACGAGAAGAGACTTCTTAAAAAAATAATAAAAATCTTACTTTTAAAAATTTTTAGACAGGTGGTGTATTTTTTTTTTTAAATAAAATTTCACATTTTATTATTTTTGTAAAATAATAAATATAAAATACCCAATGAAACAATGGATGTCTTTTTCATTCATCTTTAAGTATGTGGAATACTTTATATTATTTTATGTTATATTATGTATATTTATATTATATTATTATTTATAATAAGTGGACTACATCTCTAGAAAGTTAAATGACAGTTATACAATACTAACTTTTACAATAATTTTGCATACTTTTACAATACCAAAATCTAACTGTCCCCTTTAAATTTGATACATTTCAATTTTGCCTCGGGTAGGTCAAAATCGATCATAATAAATGTGAATTTATCTCATTACATAAATGAACAAGGTAAGGTTTAAAAGTTTTAATTAACAATTAGCCTACTTTAATCAATGCATGCGTTTAAGAGGTTGTTATGATGACGAAATCAGCTCCGTATATTAGACATATTAAATATATAGTAGATTTAAGTTGTGCCATTTTAGCCTAGACATCCTTTACAAAAATAATAAAACGTGTATTAGTAAAAGGAAGGACAATATTATTTTATTTAGATCCCCTAAACTTCCATAAATTGCTTCGACATACTTCCGGGTTTCCCAGTATGGGGTGGGGAAATCACAAGAGGTGACGTATTTGATATGGGCGTGGCTTTCGACGTCACACTCGGACGTGGGCGGGGTTGTATCGGGGATGGGCATATCACATATCAGCCTATAGTTAAAATAGCAATATCTACAGTATAAATATCTAGACTTTTTCCCCTTGCCATACAATTTGCAAGAGTCAGTTTGAATGTATCTTTCATATGACTTGGGAAAATCGAGTCGTCTCATCGAATGATTCGTTCATTTTGGGTTTACCCACATGCGCAACATCCTATAGGTTCTTTACAGGAAACAGAATTGAAAAGTTCACCCATCGAGACTTCGGGTTCGTGTTCGAGTTGTTCTTCATCCAGTGAATAATGCAGTCTGTACCAGATGCAGAAATGATTAGTTCACCTCTGAGTCTTCGGGTCTGAGTTGTTCGTTCTTTTGTCACATGACGTAACAGCAGTATAGTATACAGAAATGAGTTAATCAGTTATGCTATGCATTTCTGGTCTCAAACTGTAGCGTTTTATTTCTTACAATTTTTACATTTGTGAATTTCTGTCATGATTGTTATTTTCTATAACACTGAATGTTGTGTGAAGGGGTTGCTTCAAACTTTATCAGAATTACATGGAAAATCACACTGATAAAGCAAATAAGATACCTACATATAATAACAACATACAGTTAATAATATACTAATGTAATGTGTTTCTGTTGAGCAGAGAAGCGATCACGTGAAGAACGAACGACTCAAACGTTAGACTCGAGAGTTGAACTTATCAATTCTCTTTCCGGTACAGACTGCATTATAAATAGCACTGCAGTATATACAACACTGTTAGACATTTCAAAGTCTTTTACTGTAACTTATTGACAACATCTGCCTTTCCAAGCGCTTCTGTTTGCCTGTTCTGTTTATGACTCTGCCTGTTTGTTGACTACTGGTTTCCTGGATTTGTCCTTTGTTGACCTGATTTGCCTTGACTGCCCCTGATCGGACTGATGTTTTCTGTGCTCACACAGCCTCGACCATCTACGAATCCAGTGTCTACTTTACCTACCTTTGCCTTTTCATTGGATTACATCCCTGTGTTTGCAAATAGATGGATCGGACTGCTACTTTGTTACGTTCTGACCCACCGCAGTTGCCTGAACTCACAAGCCGCTCTAAGGGTCAATTACTCATTGGGGACTCACCACACCGTCACCACATCTCTCTTGCAAACAGTTCCGCTACAGTAAGAGCCGTTGAAAATATAATCTCCTTACTTCCACTGGTTCCCCAACAAACACAAATACACTATGCTTGACCTAAGAAGTGCATACAACCTAATTTGGATAAAGGAGGGAGATGAGTGGCAAAACAGCTTTCATCACGACTAGATGAGTGGAAAAACAGCTTTCATCATGACTAGAAAATCCGGGGCACTAACAACAAAAATCAATTCATTACTTATTTCCCAACCAACCAGCCATCCTCCATCCATTCATTAATGAAACTACGAATATCAGGTCATGCCTTATGGCCTTGCCAACTCGCCAGCCGTCTTCCAGTCCTTTATGAATGAAATTAAACCATGTACAAACACTTACATCCAGACTACTCTAAAACAATCCAAATCCCAAGACGGAGACGTCACAGTCAGTTCCGCTACGACTACTCGGAAACCTAATCTACTCCAAGTATCAACAATACGAAAACATCAAAAACCAGACAAATCTGAAAGAAGAGATATGTCAACCCGGACAACTCGTAAACATATCAACCATGTGCGAACAGTTCTATCCAGACTACTCGGAAACCAGCTATATGTCAAGGTGGAGAAATGTTTTCTGGGATATCATGTCAGTCATGAGGGAGTGAGAATGGATGAAAAAAAGGTTCAAGCTGTCACTGAATGGCGCCGATCAACTACAGTCAAGGAACTTCAACGATTCCTGGGTTTTGCCAACTTTTACAGAAGGTTTATCCATAACTACAGCATGGTCTCCGCCCCACTGACATCCCTCCTCAAGGGCAAACCCTTGAAATTAAGATGGACGGAGGGGACAAACACTGCCTTCTCCACTCTAAAGGAAAGATTCACCATAGCACCGATCCTAAAACATCCTGAACCCAATTTACCTTTTGTAGTGGAGGTGGACACTTCTGATTGCGGAATCAGAGCTGTGTTCTTGGAATGCCACGGCCAACCTGGCAAACTATTTCCATGTGCCGCCTTCTCAAGAAAACTGACCACAGCGGGACATAATTACGACCTGGGTAACAAGGAGCTCCTTTCCATGAAAGCTGCCATCGGGGAATGGAGACATTGGCTAGAAGGGGCCGTCCATCCATTTCAAGTCAAGTCATCATTGATCACAAAAACCTAGAATACATCAAAAGTGCTAAACGTCTCAATCCACGCCAAACTCGCTGGTCACTATTCTTCACCCACTTCCAGTTTACCATCACATATATACCAGGTGGTAAGAACAGCAAGGCAGATGCTATGTCTAGACTTTATGATCCCTCTACCAAAGACCTCATGCCAGAGCCCATCCTCCCCCAACCCCCCTCAGTCATCATTGCTTCAGTAACCTGGGACATCATGGAAGAACTACAACGGGAACAACAACACGATCCTCCACCTACTTATTGCCCCCCCAAACAAACAGTACATGCCTAACAATTTACGTCAATGGATTATGCAGTGGGTCCACACGTCCATTAAGTGCCGGCCATCCTGGAATCTCTCACACTCTACGCCTGCTCCAAAATTCATTCTGGAGGCCAGCCAGAACGCTACCTCCTTTGTCAAGTCATGTCAAGTTTGTGCACAATCTAAAGCCCCATAAGAACTGCCACCAGGCCTTCTCCACCCACTGCCTATTCCTCAGTGCCCTTGATCCCATCTCTACATCGACTTTGTGACAGATCTGCCCCCCTCTGATGGCTTTACCACCATTTTGGTCATAATTGATCGATTCTCCAATCCTGTCATCTGGTACCACTTCAGGGACTGCCCACAGCAATGGAAACAGCCCTAGCCCTATTCCACCAAGTCTTCCGAGTTTATGGACTACTAGAGGACATTGTCAGCGATCGTGTCACCCAGTTCACATCTCAGGTCTGAAGGGCATTCTGCAAACATTTGGACATTAATGTAAGCCTAACATCAGGTTATCATCCTCAAGCCAACGGCCAGGTTGAACGCCTCAACCAAGAAATCGGCAGGTACCTATGGACCTACTGCAGTTGTGAACAGTTTCGATGGTCCGAGTTCTTACCCTGGGCAGATTATGCACAAAATTCCATTACACATACATCCACAGGCCTGACCCCCTTCAAGTGTGTCCTGGGATTCCATCCCCCATTGTTTCCGTGGTCAGGTGAACCTTCTTCAGTCCCAGCCATGGACGATTGGATCAAGCGTAGCGAGACGGTGTGGGACAGCGCGCACATTTGCCTTCAACAAGCAGTCAGGACACAGGAGTTCCAAACTAACAGACGACTGCATCCACATCCTCCTTACCAACCTGGACAATGGGTCTGGTTCTCCACAAGGGACCTCAAGCTGCGGCCACCCAGCAAAAAGCTCAGGCCAAGGTATGTTGGCCCTTTTAAGATTCTTAGAAGAATAAATGAGGTCACTTACCAGCTAGAGCTCCCAACTAACTAGCGCATTTCTCCCTCCTTTCATGTCTCTCTCCTCAAACCGGTCCACCTGGATGCTGACCCCGGAGCCAACATTCTAGAGCCACCACCACATTTAGATATTGACGGGACTCCCACCCATCTGCCTTACCAAGCTACCAAGTTTCCCATTGTTTTCTGTTTGCCTGTTCTGTTTATGACTCTGCCTGTTTGTTGACTACTGGTTTCCTGGATTTGTCCTTTTGCCTTGACTGCCTGATCGGACTGATGTTTGTGCTTCGACCTCTCGCTTGTCTACTCACCTTTGCCTTTTGGTTTAACCCTGTGTTTGATGACGGATCGGACTGCTACTTTGATTCTGACCCCTTGCCTGAACTCACGTTACTGATTGCTCTAAGTCCCCTCAATAAACTTCTGCTAATGGATTCTCACACAGCCTCAGAGCAATCATTACACAAACTGTATTTGGTTTACAGTTGCAAACTGTACTTTTTACAGTAAATTATTGTAATAAATCCAATTCATCAGTATTTAATTTAGTATTTAATTTATTACCACTGTAATTAATTCATTAGACTTTATCATTTTTATATAGAATTCATTTTATTTTTACCTTACATAGGTACTACTGGCATTCAATTAAAACAGACACAATAATTACAAAATATCTAATTCTTTATTTAAAACATTGCATGTATAACACTTATAAATAAAGTCTTCCAATGCTGGAACAGTGCATCTTCATTTCTTCTGTCTTAGGACATTTTGCAGTGCATTATGTTGTATCATCTGGATTTATCCTAACAAAGAATCTTTAGGCAACAGAAACATAATGGGGGAAAAAGATAAGCACCCAAAGAATACATAGCCATCTGCAAAACCCAGGTGCTGCTCCAAAACATGGCCACCACCTTTGCTCCCCATCCACTTTGTTAGTGACAGAAATGTCTTTTCTGAAAAACAAGTAGAAATGGCACACTTTTAAAAGGCAAACCCCATATATAATAAAAAAATTCAAAAAAACAAAAGTTCTCCTACCATGAATAATCATCATCATCATGGCTGCTTACCTGCTCATCTCTTTCTTAATGCTTCATTGCAGTTGCCTTTCAAACACAAATACAAAAAATGCAGTAAATCTTAAATTCCATTAAAAATTATTACAAAAAAATTCTAAAACTAGAAAGGCAGCTAGCCATAAAACTTGTTTAACCTAGCTAACATACGATTTTATTTTCTCAATAGGCTACTGGCCAACATTAACTACTAACAGCTGAACAAAATTTAACATTAGTTAACTTAATGTTAATACAAGATAAGCGTTGCTCATTAAAAGTAATTTTAATTCAGTAATTCAATAAGCTGACAAAAGTCGTTTGAAACGACAACGCAGTTTACCATAGTAAAGTTTGTTACCGCTATGATGACGGATAAATGTAAACTGGTGTGCAAAAATGTTGAAACAAACACACAGACAAACGTATATGGCAAGCCGTTTTAACATTTAAAACTTTGTTTTGACTATTCATAAATATAATTTCGGATAGTCACAATTGTAATCCCAGATATCTCTATTGCAATTATGACTCGTCGTAATTGGAATTAAGATATCTACAATGTGATTATGACTAGTCATAATATGCATTGAAGATATCTACAATGTCATTTTGACTAGTCATAATACACATTCCAGATATCTACATAGCTATTACGACTAGTCATAATCTTCCATTGACTTCCATTAAAAGTATGCACAGGGTGCACCACCACCTATCTCTCAAATGGACCATTAACACTCTATCTACAATCTCAATTAGGAGTGTCAATGGTTCACTTGAGTGATAGGTGGTGGTAATGCACTTATAAGTCTGCGTTCCACCATAAGTGAATGCGCATTGACAAGAGTTCTAACAGTTCGCATTGACAAGAGTGAATGCGCATTGAATCAAGAGTTCTACTGTTCAGTGTCTCGGACCGATCGTTTTGTATCTTTACAATGTCTCGACGAGCCACAGGGTTTAAAAAATTTGATCTCATAGATTCTGTACTTGCCAAGCTTGTACAGTGTCAGACTTGCAACGGACCTATAAAAAAAATTAATGTTTGTCTTCTACTAAAGACACAAAGTCACCTACATCTTGGGATGTCCTGGGGGTGCAGATAAAAATCAAATATTTCATTTTTGGTTAATAAAAAGTGATGAGTAGACTGTTGGGCTCAGGTGGTTTTGCTGTGGGCAGAGGTGGGTAGAGTACCCAAAAACTGTACTCAAGTAAAAGTAAAAGTACTTATAGAAATATTTACTCAAATTTACATTTACGGTTACATTTATGTTTAGCAGACACGCTCCAAAGCGATTCAAATGAGAACAGTAACCATCAGATCAACGAGCATTGGTACGACTGACAGACAGTGCTAGTACGGAACTGTACCAGTTTTTTTTTTTTTTTTTTTTGATAAAGACAATCAAAAGAAAAGATAATACTAGTCTATTGTTAAGTGCAAACAAAGTCAGTCTTTACATCTTTTTTAAAAATGATAAAGTCCTGGGAGTCAGCAGATAAACAGTCCGTGAGAGTGATTTTGAAATTTTTTGATTCTTTAGTGGGTGTGAACTATTCCTTTAAGGGGGGGCTAGGCAAGCATCAGTGAGTAGACTGTTGGGCTCACCCTGGCTGGTTTTGGCTGTGGGCAGAGGTGGCTGAGTACCCAAAAAACTTGTAGTACATCAAGTAAAGAGCATAAAAGTCCACTGGGAGAGAACAAGAGCTTGACAATATTTGGGTGGCTCAAATAAAAGTAAAAGTCTGCAACCGCGTCGTTGTAGCAATATGTCTGAATAGTGATGATCCATCTTAGGTTTCTGTTGGAAGGAGGTCAAATAAAAGTATCGGAATAGTCTGAATAGTTACTTGAGTAGACTAAACTTCGGATGGATCATAGTACTTTGTATATACTATAGTCTATAGTCTATTTTTATTTTGATATATAGATACAATTTATGTAATGTGTGTGTGTGTATTATTATTTTTTTTTTCATCAGCCTTTACCCCAGTCTTCAGTGTCACATAATCCTTCAGAAATCATTCAGATATGTTAATTTACTATCAGTGACATTCTTTTAAGCTTTATATTCATCAAAGAATCCTAAACAAACTGTCAAAGGTTCCAAAAAATATTAAGCATCAAAACTGTTTCCAGCACTGGTAATAAATCAATATATTAGAATGATCTCTGAAGGATCATATGACTCTGAAAACTGAAGTAACAGCTGATGAAAATTCTGATTTGCATCACTGAATTAAATTATATTTTAAAGTATATTAATTATGTATTATATATGTATAAATAACCTCTGACATGGAGAAGAGCGAAAACTCCTCACACGACGGCTAAGTTACCGAATATCTGAACATAACGAATATCAATATGAATATCATATTGATGTGGCTGACCGCAAAGCACTGCAGAGGGTGGTGAAAACTGCCCAACGCATCACAGGGACACCACTTCCTGCTATTGAGGACATCCAGAGGAAACGCTGTCTACGTCGAGCTCGCAGCATTCTTAAGGACTCCTCTCACCCTGACCATGGACTGTTTAACTTCCTGCCCTCCGGAAGGCGCTTCAGGAGCCTCCGGACAAGGACCAGCAGATCCAGGAACAGCTTTTTCCCTACAGCTGTCTCCTTACTGAACTCTGCCCTCTAACACCCCCCACACCATACACACAGACTCCTCCCCCACTTCATCACTACATCTGACCGATTTATTTATTTATTTATTTACAACAAGCAAAAACAGCAAACTTGCTATTACTTGCACTACTGTCTGTTCATCCAGGAACAATGATTAACCCATTTACATACTGAAATATTTTCTATGCACTTTACTTCCATTGCAATAGTGTAAATTGTTCATATGTTCATAGTTCTGCCTATAGTGTACATACACTTCACATATTTCATCTGTATAGTATGTTCATAGTACACCTATCTGTATATCATGCTGATAGTATTTAAAATCTGTAAGTTTTGTCCATAATACTTATCTGTATAGTTATTGTACATATTGTAGACCTTGTATATTCTGTACTTACTGCTTATTGCACTTCTGGTTAGATGCTAACTGCATTTCGCTGCCTTGTACCTTACATGTGCAGTGACAATAAAGTTGAATCTAATCTAATCTAATCTAATCTAATCAATATTAACTGTGTCTAGGCGAAGGCATTTCTCCTGGAACAGAGCTAACGCGGGTTTAGAGGGTATTCATTTCATACTCTGTGAGAGCTTATTTAATGTAAAAATTATACATTGTATTTAATGTATAAGTTAAACGTACAACAAACTGGTAATGTCATAGTGGTACCGTGTACTGTAATCGAATGTAGCCTATGTTATACCTGTTGAACCGTAGACAGCACACACTGTGTTCATCTAATAAAGATCTTCATCTCTAGAAAACAATAGCCTTTGCAGATTTGCTTTCAATTGCCTGTAGATCCAAAGCCAGGTCTTCAACGCTCTTGATGTTCTTAAACTTTCTGTTACAACTCTGAGTGAACCGCTTTAGACGCTCAGTGCGTGCGGCAGGGAACTGAACGAATCATTCAAACTGATTCGCGAACCAATTCACTGGTTTACCAACTGGTTTGATCAAGCCTTTAAACAGAATTGACTCAAAAGAATGAATCATTCGTGAATGGGCATCGCTCATTGCCCAGAGAAAAGTAGACAGCGCGTTTGGAATAAACTGAAGCATTTATAACTTGTATTGCATTAAGATAAAGTAATGGGAGGAGCGTGGCCCACAGTAACGAAGTAAAAGTACAGTTTTTTTCACTAAAAATGTACTTAAGTAAAAGTACCCATCTTTAAATATACTCCAAAAGTATTAGTTAACCAAAAAATGTACTCAAGTAAATGTAACTAATACATGTAACTCGTTACTACCCACCTCTGGCTGTGGGATGTGTTTCCCATACATTTATTTATTTGTGGCGTTCACAATATCAAAACTGACCGTTTTTCCAAAAGGCTTTGTTGAATAAACATGAGCACGTACTGCACGTTTAAAAATCAAAATGAGATGCGGGTGTTTTTATATCACTGTATTTCTGAAGGAAGACTATCTTTAATTAGTCTATTAAATTTCCGATATAATTTTCATTTCATCTTGCATGTTATATGCCTGATGAAGCAGCGTTTGTGAGCTCAGCACTGCTTTGTGTACAGCAGTTACTGGGGAAAATTGTTTCTCCTGCTTTAAAGCACCTCCTGCTGGCAGAGAATGAATTTGCATTTTCAGTAAGTCTGATTTACGGATCAAACATATTTGGCTTGTTATCAAAAAGAATCTACTCTAGAGGGATTACTTAGCTGTTGTTATTGATTCTATTTGGAAGTCTACCGGAAGTTAAGTTAGGGCCACAAAAGTGCGCATGGGCAGTAACGTTTGTTTGTTGCCGTTGAAACCGTCTATACAGTAGCTAAGTAGGCATATTCGAACGCAAACTAAGTATACGTACGTCCGAATCTCATGAGATTAGTGCACTCGCCTACTAATTCTTGCCTACTCTTTTATGAATACTTAAGATTCAAACATACTTATTTGCTCGCCTACTGCTTTTTGCCTACTATATCAGGGATAGGCAACTTCGGTCCTGGAGGGCCACTGTCCTGCAGAGTTTAGCTCCATTTTATGAGGGCTGAAGCTAAACTCTGCAGGATAGTGGCCCTCCAGGACCGGAGTTGCCTATCCCTGTACTATATAGTAGGGAAGTATGCGGTATCGAATGCAGCGACTGGATTTGACTGTGTTAATGAATGAATCACTGAATCATTTATTCAACCGATTTGTTCAAAAAGCTGATTCATTCAATAATTAAACACCGTCCATTGCTCAGAGACGCAAAACAGTGCTGTGATCGTTGTTTGGAACTATTTTCATTGGCAAAATTTAGCAAAAACAAGCAATATATCTAAAATGTAAGTCACATTGCTTTATTGAACTTGTATAAACTGATTATTAAATTTGTTCATGCTGATATCTGCAGAAAATCGGTACTATTTGTGTGATATAGATTAAGTTAACTATACACTCTCAGAAAAAAAAGGTACAAAAGTTCTAAAACGGATAATAACAAGTCAAAAAAAAAACATTTGTACATAAACAAACCACAAATTTAACTCAAATACACATAAAATAAACACAAATTTACATGTTAGTACCTAAAAGTTACAAGTTACTGCCCCACTGACAGCTTCTGTACCTTTATTTCTAAAAGTATATTAAATTATATAAATATAAAAAACATACAGAAGCATTTTTGCCGTCTACAATTTAGAATGCCTGGAATTTAAAGTTTTAGTAGACTAATAAATTAACGTGCGTGCACTCTGTGTGTGATTGCACATCATTACAACAACACTTACCATATTACTGCAGAAGATATACTGTATATCGCACACCCTAGACTCGACTTGAGTGGGAAATTTATCATCCGCGGTTGTGCGCGCACTTGTTTGCACAAGAGCATGAGTCTGCTTGCAAATGCCAAACCACTGATTTGTCAAACTTGCTTTCCTGCAGTACGTGTTCTTCTGACTTCTGACTATTTTGTAGTAAGTAACGAATATGCTTCGGGAAAATTAAAAGTAAAAGTTGGCTGAAATATAAAAACTCAAGTATAGTGCAGATACTCCCAAAAAATACTTAAGTACTGTAATGATGTATTATCACTTTGTTAAATTACACCACTGCTCTTTTATAACAGAGCGAGATGAACTGAGGACAATGATGAACTAGAACCTGGTGGTAAGTTTCCTAAAATCCAATAAACCCCACAGATTTTAGGCTTTTTGCGTGACGTTCCTAATGGATTAGACAGCTCAAAGTCATCTATGTACAGACAGAAAGTCTGAGCTCAGTCGCTGAGAGAAACTCATTCTCTTTAGACTCAAAGACCATCTTTGAAAGATCTGTAAATTCCCTCATTTATGATTTGTTGTCCTGTATGACTATTAACAACTTTATTAAGAATGTCTTTCTGATTAAGCAGCTATTGTAATGAATTTAAGATGGGTGTATATTGGAAAAATCTATTTTTTCAGACTGAAGAATTATTTCAACAGGCTGAATTAGCTCAAAATTCTCTCTGTAATATTTCATGCGCTTGAAAGCAGTGGCAAAAGGACCATCTTTAGAGGTAGCTTTCAACAGAGGATTGCATGATGACAATGAACTGATGAGCTCTTTTATGACCAGCTGATCTAACGTTACATGAAGATTATGTTTCTGAAAGGTATCAAGAATAATTTGAGTTGATAAGGATACTGATGCAGATCTGATCAGGTACTGCAAATCTGTTTGCAAATCCATTTTTTACACCTCAAAACCCTGCAATTTTTGGGTGTGTAGGCATTTTATAGCCAAAAAATGATAGGTAACAGACAGGGGAAAGTAAATTGCATGCTTAAAAAGGTCTCTTTTCAGAATACACAGATTGGTGCTTTTTATGGAACAAATGAGCCCAGTCTTATGAAAATGCGTATCAATAGCATGATTTTCGGTTTCTATTTGGCATGCTATTTATAGCAGAAACTGACTTTGGCGTGCATATTATATGCACGTGTTTGTCGTGCATATAATACGCAGTTTTTGCGTGCATATGATAAGCAATTTGTTGGCGGGCATATGATACGCATTTTGGCGTACATATGGTACATGGTTAGGTTTAGGTGTGTGGGGTTGGTGCGTATTATATGCACGCCAAAGTCAATTTGTGCGTATAAATAGTACACCAAATAGAGACAGAAACTCGTCCTACTAATACACCTTAATGAGATGGGGTTAAACAAATATAGGCTGAGGGAAATGAGTTTTATATACTTTATGTTTCCTGCATACACTGTAAATGAATCCGTAATGCTTTGCTTCATAGAGACAGAAACTGCAGAGTCACTGAGATGACATCAAAAACCGAAACCAAAAGGAAAAACTTGAGGTAATGGAAATTAACTGCACCACAAGCTGCTTTCAGTCAGTTTTACAGACAGCGACTGAGACACTGGCAGAGGCGATCCTCATTTCCACCTCAGCATAAAGGCAAGATATAATTCTTATTGTTTTATGATTGTTTGGTATACCTAATTTATTAACATTGAATGGTGTTTATCTTAGAACTGAATGTTTGCTAGGTTATTGTATTTAAATTGCAAGTAGCCTTTCTTTATCCAGGGTTGCCATGCCAACTCTTAGGCATTTGATGCTGAGATGCAGATCTGGA
The DNA here is from genome assembly GCF_018340385.1 of Cyprinus carpio. Lineage (NCBI taxonomy): Eukaryota > Metazoa > Chordata > Actinopteri > Cypriniformes > Cyprinidae > Cyprinus > Cyprinus carpio. The sequence goes on along the minus strand of NC_056576.1, from coordinate 4,960,226 downwards.
AATGTATTTATGGGGTGCAAAAAAGGATGCGTAATTGCTTTGTTGAGATGCTTTCCACCGCACTTAACTTACAATGGATGTAGAAAGTATTCAGAGTCTTTCATTTATTTCACTTTTTTATGTTTTTTTCCCCCACATCAGTCTACACTCCATGACAAAGCAAAAACCAAAGCAAAACGTTTTGATCGCCCCCAGGTGGCTGGACACAGTACAGGTCATAAACCCTACCCTAAATATGTTTAATGACATCTCTTTACCAAGTCTCTTTATTAATAACAAATTTTTGATAATACTACTGATGGTGTCTCCATTAAATGCATCTTCTTCTCAATTTTAGCCATTATTTATAGCAATTCAACATTACAGTATAATTGAAAAGTGTTATTTTTTAACCTTTATCTAGGCTCTGAAAAATATAACTTTTAATTTAAGTGAATGTAAAAAAAAATCGTCACATAAACTATAAATTGTATATGCATAAACCATATAAATTAAATTTTTATTCAAGCTACAAAAGTTAATCAGCGACTAGAACAGTCGAGTTATTTCTCGATAACAGCGCTGTTTCTTTAAAATCTGACTTGCCTGATGCATATCTGACACATATCCGGTTTTCTCCCAACTCTTTACGATTATTTTGGACTTTATAACACATTTAGGGCCGTGTTTACAAAATCACTATCCAAAAACGTGCATTTTGACATAATTGTGTCGGTTTTGGTCGTTTGAAGTGCTCGTGGCGCGCTTGTCCGAAGCGGCTAGCCAGCATACGTTCAGTCGAACGCGCAGACTTTCAAACTATACTGCATTTGATAATCACCTTCATCCAGTCTGCGCTATTTCTCGACAGATGTTATGACCGATAACACTGTCTTTATATTCATTTAAACTAGAGTTAACTCCCATAACTCCCTCACAAAAGCGCTTGTCAACGTGCCGTCTATTGATGTTGCGGTCTCCGGTAGATTGTTGCTGTTGCGTCTTCAGGGTTGCCAGGTTTTCACAAGAAAACCCGTCCAATTGCTACTTAAAACAAGCCCAAATTGCAAAGCTCAATTGCATTTCGAGGGGTTCCCTAGTTAAAAATCACGGTTTTTGGCGGGGTTTCCCTGCCTAAATTGGCATTCCAGGGGATAAATATCATGTTATTGGAATTGCTTCAACATTGTTAAAGTAGCCCAATTGCACGGGAAAACTGCGAACTTGGCAACACTGTGTCTCTTCCTTTTCTTTTTCCGACAGGCCCGGCCCAGTGTTGCCACCTTGTGGACAAACTAACTTAATTAGTGCAAACACAATTGAAGGCATATCTGCGATTTGCACTCTTCTCGCGGGCCAGATGAAGATGATTGGCCGGCCGCAAATTGAATAGCCCTGCAATAGGCTTTCTTTACCTTTACCCCACCCTAAATACCAGCTCCACCCCCCCCCCCCTTTTATTGCAGAAATAGAATTCAATACAAAAGAAACAAAGAATACAGAACAAAGAACACAGAACATATAGAAAAATACAGAGCAGAGAGAAAAATAAATAAATATATATATATTTTTTTTACAATTTACTTAAAAACCGTTCTATAATACGAGATGTATTCAGAGCTTTTTTAGTGGAGGAGACTTTTTAAAGTGATGACAATAAAAAAATGTAGATCAGAAGCTAATATTTTGCAGCTGGGTTTAAATTTAAAGTATCTAGCTTTGTGGTATTTACCCATTATACATATAAAGTTCCTAAATACCAGCTTGTTTAGTGACAGCATGTGAGCACACATCCAGACCCACCTGAGCCAATAGGCTTTCTTTACCTTGCTGTGTCGCGGGAGTGCAGCAGGTGTGAATAGTTACAATGGGATGGAGTATAATTTATGTAGACTCTGAATGAACCAAGTGGAATGGATTTGAGTAAGCAGCAGCATGGAAGACAAGGCTGTAGCTAAAACTGACTGAAGACTTTATTCATCATTTTCTTCTCTTCCGGGTCTGTTGTGAGCGCGTTCACAACACTGCAGTGACGCCGCTGACGTACGACGCTGCTGACGTGTCTCTCTTTGGCAGTTCTTTCTCATTCGCACAAGTCAGCAGCGTCGTACGTCAACAGTCACAGCAGTCGCGTTCACAACAGACCCGGAAGAGAAGAAAATGCTAAATAAAGTCGTAATTTTTGTTATTTTTGGAGCAAAATGAATTTTCGATGCTTCAGTAAATTCTAACAGACCCTCTGATGCCACATGGACTACTTTGATGATGTTTTTATTACCTTTCTGGACATGGACAGTATACCGTACATACATTTTCAATGGAGGGACAGAAAGCTCTCGGACTAAAATCTAAAATATCTTAAACTGTGTTCCGAAGATGAACGGAGGTCTCACGGGTTTGGAACGACATGAGGGTGAGTCATTAATGACATAATTTTCATTTTTGGCTGAACTAACCCTTTAAGGATAAATCAGGTAGCCAGGTGGATTTCAGACTGAACAGCTGAAAAGGGGAGATCTATAGACCCGGATAAACTCCTGTTACACACAGGGTCCACAGCTTTAACAGTAAATATGCTACAGGCCTGAAAAAACCCAGCAGCAAAATTGAGTCCTTAATTCAGAGAATTTAAGAGCTGTACACCAGTAGCCTAGGTTGATTCCTAATAGTCCTAAGCCAAAACTCAAAAATATGTGGCGGCAATCCAATAATATCTCATTAATTGTTTTCATCAAAAGATCTTGGGATGATCGTAGAATGTTGTTGAAGAAAATCCTCACCTTCAGACCTCAACCAAGGTCCACTGCTCTGATAGTCCATGTGCTACTCAGCCAGTAGAAACCCAACAGTATCAGATTCATAATTCAGATTTAAAATAAGGCTGTAATCCACTGCAAAATAGTGATGCAAGGTACGATTCATTCCCACGAACCAGTTCTTTTTGGACAGATCGGCTCATTGAACCGGTTCAAAAAGTCGATTCATTGGTTCCTGACATCATCAAGCAATAAAGTCTATACACATTTCTTTTCTAACAACCCAGTGCAATGTTATATCAAAGAAAAAATCAAAGAAGTCATTTGTGTCAACACAAATTGAAACATAAAAAAAAGTAATTTGTGTGAAAGCATATTGCTGATTATTGCCATATAATTCACTTAAATTAATGATGTTTGTGGTCACAGTTTCATTGGCGGATCCTTCATGTCAGATACGACTGACTGACCAATATTGTCTAGCCTACAACTTGGATAAGATTCCTAAAAGTTTCACACCTACAGCACATATTACAGACATTGATGCACAAACGTGGATATGTTCTACATGTTTACATTATAAAGAATGAATAAACCAGTCTTATAAACTCCTTGATTTCGCTTAAGCAACTTTAAATATAATATGCAGGCACAATAACCTATTGTAAAATGTATTTACATCACTCGACAGAAAGGTTTTTGCAGGTTTTAATAAAATGTAAATTAATAACAGTCATAAGCAGTACGTGCCTCAGGCTTGCACAGTATCGTCAACTCACTCATTAGAATCCTTGGTAATCCTTGGCAAACTTTGCCACGGCTCATTCGGTTCTTGTTGAGTCCTCGGTAATCCTTGGCAAGCTTCAACAGTTGGTTGAACCGGCTCAATCGGTTCTTTTTGAGTTGGACGTGCTACTTGGGCTATGCGTCCTGCGTCATCAACCCGGATAGTGATAGTAAAGTTCGATTCAGTTTGATTTGTGAACCAGCTCAACCGGTTACTTCCTGAAAACCGTTTTCAAAGAACGATTCATTCAAGAACCTAACATCACTACTGCAAAACTACTTCCCCCAAATAGCAGAGCACTAGCAGCCACTGAACCACTTGGAGGATCTATAAAGTAAGGATTTGTCATTTTTTAGGAGTTGTACACCAGCAGGTGGATTCCAAGCAGGCCAAAGTGGTTCTGTGGCAATCCGATAACATCCAATAAAAGTACAGCATACAAAGATCCCAGATTGAAAGTAGTGATATTTTTCTTGAGAGAATCACTCATTCAGACTTAAATGAGACTTAAATGAAATAACAAATCTTACATAAAAACATAAAAAACTCGGACCTCATGCACTGACACTCAAACAATAGACTGCCTTGGCTGCCATCTTGGATTGAATGAACAAAGTAGCAGAAATAAACGATGTAGGCATGAAGATAAAAAGTTTCTGTTAATTAAAATCAAAATTAACCCCTGAGACTATAACATCAAAGTGGCTGTTGATGATAATATAAAGAATGTTAAGGAAACACAATCATGGATGAAAATATGACCTGCTGAAATGTGCATTAATCTCATTAATCTTATCACTGGATTGCCAGTAATTCTCGGTTACAAGGAAATTGCATGGAAGAACATCTTCTTCATCTCTGTCTGTGGTTTTAAGTTGCACCTTCTCCACCCCAATGATTATGTCTAGACGTAGGAGGAGCTCTTCTTCCGCCCAGTTGGAGAGACAACCGCTGCTGTTGTTATTGGTGAATCTCAGGATCTCAAGAACAGTGAGTATATGTGTTAAAGCTTTTACAACATACTTAGAAGCTTTTTTAAAAAAAAAATGAATTATTTTCCCATAATAGTTTTTAAATTATACATTTTTATGTATGTTTAAATTATGTTCATTTTTAACTTTAATATCAATTGTATTTTTTTGTAGATGGGTGGATCCAATTCAAGGTAATCCTGCTCAGATTCATGGAAGCAGTAAAATAAGTCCTACTTTACTTACACAGTTTAAGTCTAGCAAACTGAATAAATCTGAGAATAACTGATCAATATTAATTGTACATTGTATTTTAATCTGAAATCAAAAATATATGACATAGTAGGGGAGAGCGGGGCACAACCTAACACTTTTTGACTTTCTCAGTTTGTGTAAATCCATGGGGTTCAGAGTATAATTATTTATCCACATTAATTTCATACTTGTCTAGTACAAATATGTCGATTTGTTTTATAATTACAGTGTATACGTTTTTCTTTATTTAACCCAAAAGAATGGACGTGAAATGTGACAACATGCCCCAGTAGCAATACCATGGAACTTATGTAAAAACCGTGCGGCAACCTCCCGCTTTCTCTCGTGAAGCCAACAAGGAAGTGACTAAAACTGCAATTCATCGACTGGCCGCTTGAGGCTGGCTGCAAAAGGGAGTCAATCCCACAGACTCCCCATGTTAAAATGCCCAACTTTACAGCAGAAAAAAAAAATGTTTACAGCCTGGTTCAAAAAATTATTTTGGTCTATATTGCTAATTTTGCCCTTCATGACAACTGTGAGGGGGGTGAATTTTTTTATAACTCATCTGTTTAAATTATATTAAGCCTTAAAGTTCTGCATAATTAAGGGCATGGCCACTTGAGTGACAGGTGGATTGCCGCTGCTGACACGGCTGTTGAGCTAAGTGGGCGTGGCTTCAGCAACCAGCTCCCGCCTTTTTGCCCATTTTCGATTATCCGGGAGAGTCGCGCGGTGACGCGCTGCCAAGATGGTGATGCACACTTTGAGCTTCAGAAACGCTCTTCAGGAGTCTATGGGTGATGTCACGGACACTACGTCCATGTTTTTATACAGTCTATGGTCTCAACCACCCACGTTGTGTTGACCCCATGACCAATTCAGATTTGAAAACCGTCATATGTGAAATTCTGATTTCAACCTATAACATATGATGTTTGTTCAGATGTTTGACCGTGTCCAAGCGATGACAGGCGATAAATGAAGTCCTGGGAATGTTTTTGCAGATTTTAATGGTCCTTTGCCACATCCAGGGGGTTTGCCTCATCTCCTCATCTGGGGTCCATGTGTCCGGTTGCATTCCAAGTCAGGGGATTTTGCTCTCTCTCTCTCTCTCTCTCTTTCTGTATGGGAGATGTGAGAAAGATATTGGATTTAAGGTCGATAATAAGCAGACAATTCTATCAGATCATGAAATCATATCACAATACATGTGTGTTTGTGCTCGCACATATAATCTTATTTCTGTAAAAAAAATTCAAACAAAATAAATAACATCAATAATAAAAAAAAAATATATAAAACAATAAATAAATAAAATTCCTCTTACATTTTTCCGTGAGACAAGTCGAATCAATTTATTTATAGAGCACAACATTAACACAACCATTGTTGATCCAAGGTGCTTTACAATAAAAGGTTACTTAAAAAGCAACAGAGATCAAAAATTTAAATGGGAAGGAAATAAAAACATAACATTTCAAATATGTTTTGCCTTACAGTTAAATACATTTATTAATTATTTCACATATTTTAAATCATTATTGCGCAGGCTGTTATGCCATGGAAATAAATATTTATTTTATTTATCTTATTTCAAAGCATATTCCAGCTTTAAAGGTTAAATACAAAAGTGTCCATATCTTAGATCACTACTAGGGTGAGCATGTAGCAATGATCTACACTTATATAGTTGTATATGATTGTATTGTTCTGAACCGACCTTTATCAGCATGATAAACATCTGGGTGAAACATAGCATTAGCTGTAAATAAACTATTGTTTATCTACTCTAAAATATATGTAAACAGACCATATGTAACTGCCTGTCTGTTGATCTTTGAAGATGTCATTTATGACTTCATCAGGAATCTACCTCCTTAAAGTTCTGGTTCATTGAAAATGTTTGTTTAATCATCAGCACTGCAGTGATGTCTGACTGGAGCCCGGTGAAGCCTGTCACTCCAGAGGTGAAGCGGATGTGCCTTGAGGTAAAGGACTCAAAATCACTCATGTTGTGAATGCATTGTTTTTGTTTTGTTTTTATTACGTAGTAAACCGATCTACTTTGGGGCTGTGAATGGAGAAATGGGGAAACATTTATTTTTTAAGAGATCACTCTGTTTTGCTTTTCAGTTAAAGTCACAATTCATTTTATGTTTTTTTTTTACATATATCTGAATTTTTGACATAACTTCAGAGACTGATGAATTCAATCTTCTGTTTATTCAGATGAAGTCACAAGTAGAGGAGTCGGCTGGAGTCAATTTTGCGGTTTACATTCCTGTTGATTTTATTTCCACAAATGAGTGTGGAATAAACTACACATATGTGATAAAGGTGATTGTGTGTTTTTATGATGATTTTATGATTTTAGGATTGTGAATTATTCCAAGACACCTTTAATTTGATAATTTAATATCAAGTGATTTGCATCTTGACTGTGAAGAAGCCCCAACTCACTGTATAGAATTTCTCTGCATTTGCATAAGATAAAACATTTTTTCAAATTGCTGGAATAATCTAGTCCAAGTCCGCAGCAGTCACTATCTCTAATGTTGCCCATCATGGAAAAAGACTGATTTTAAGTTGTTGGTGCTATGAATGAGTTGAAGAGATCACATTTATCACTTGCTGCTTTAATGCATCACATCTGGCAAGATGAACTTGTAGTGTTTCTCTGTATAAATGAACGTGTATAAACTCTTTCTCTCAGGTGGACGTTGGAGGAGAGACGTGTGTTCATGTAAAGATATTTCAAGCAGCTGGAGGAGAACGGAATGTGCAAGATACCCGCTATCCAAAATCCAACAGTGACCCTCTGTTCCCCTTCTAAACACTTCTAACTGCACATAGTTGGCACAGTCTGTCTTATCAAATAACAGACAAACAGAACCTGTAGTTGTATAAAACTAAAAAAAAAATCACTAATAAAACAAAAATAAAAAACCTCCAATGCCAAAATAAATGAATATATGCAAACAAAAACAAAATCATTCATTTCACATTACTAAAATTGTTTTATGCTGAAATAACTGAGGAGAAAGTGCTGAATTTTCCTAATTAAATAAATGATTAAACAATTAAAAACATAAATATAATAAAAAATATTAAAATAAAAAAGCAAAGTAAAAACTGTAATATTGCCAAATATTATTACAACGCAAACTGTTTTCTATTGAAATATCTTTTACAATAAAATTTATTCCTGTGAAGTAAAGCTGAATTTTTAACATCCATTACTCCACTCTTATATACTGTTCAGGAAATGGAACTTGCTAAATAAAGTTAAATATTAAATAGATACAGTGCACAGCATAAATGAGTACACCCCCTCTGAATAAATATAAAAGATGTATTTTCTTAATGATCACTAATATAATTCATGGAAAAATGGAAACACATTAAACATATACTTAATAAAAACAACAAAATATATGCCAATATTTTCTGTAAGATAACTAAATTAGCCAAATTTTGTTTAAATGAAGGATTGCAGAAATGAGTACACCCGAGATTTAATTCAGCAAATGTATAATATTCTAGTACTTAGTATGTCCTCCAGAACTTAAAGTATACTGCTCTGACCCTGCTTGGCACTGAGTGTACAAATTCATGACAAATATTCACATCTGTCCTGTTTCACTCCTGGAGGACGACCTCGTTAAATGCTTTGGTCTTTAATTGGGGAGTTTTGCTCAGCTCGTCTCTACAGAATCCCCCACACTGTAAATAGGTTGCTGTAAATTTTACAGTAACTTACTGGCAGCTGGATGCCAGTAAATTACTGTAAAATGTTAACAGTATTATTACTGTAATTGCATTTACAGTACAATAATGTCTTTACTGTATTTTATGTACAGTATTATTACTGTATTTTCATTTACAGTATCAGTACTGTAGAGTTTATTTTCATTTCGTTTAATAATTTTTTTTTTACCTGTAAAAACAATCCAATTGTAGTACTGCACTGTAAACCATTATTTTTACCATCCCAGCCCCCCCCCAAAATCACAATAACTCATGAGTTTTAGTTCTGATATTATTTTTCATTTTTGAACATTTTCTTTTTAAAAGTACAGATTACAAATCTTGACCTCTCAGATGCACTAGCTTAAAAATTAATTAAAGAAACGTGAAAAAATTCTACTCAGCTGTTTTCAACATAATAATAACAATAATAATAATAATAGTTTTCTGAGAAGCAAATCAGAATATTAGAATGGTTTTTGAAGGATCGTGTGACTGGAGTTATGATACTAAAAGTTCAGCTTTGATCACAGGAATAAATTACATTTTAAAATATATTCAAATACAAAACAGTTATTTTAAATCGTAAAAATATTTCAAAATTGGATTAAATAAATGCAGGCTTGGTGAGCAGAAGAGACTTCTTTAAGAAACATTAAAAATCTTACTGTTCAATAACTTTTGACTGGTAGTGTAAATAAAATACAGTAAAAATGAGTTTGTGGTGTTTTTTTCTCAAAATTTCAGTCATTTTGAGAGTCAAAGTTGACAAGCTCTCCAATGAGAAACACCAGGATGGGATTCAGGCAGCACCCTTTTTCCAAAATTCCAGCTGATCTGTGACTTTCAATGCATTTGGTGCCACAAATGTTGACTGTCTGAATGAACCTGCAAGCACAAGAAAAAAAAACGAAAAAAAAAAATATATATATTTGCCTCAACTGTCAAACTTGTTGGTGCTGTATGCACCTTGATGTTAATAAAAACATTATATACTACATCTAAACACACCAAGAAAGGTACATAATTAGTTGATAATCCATCATATTCAAATTATTAAAGCTCCATTTTTTACAATGCATTCTCAATCAGTAGAGCAAAGTGCTGAAATAATGGGTTTGATTCCAGGGGCAGTTCTACAGTGAGTGGATATCCGGGGCTTAGCCCAGAGACATTATCGCATGTATTAGAATACATGGGATATACTTCAAATAAAATAGGCTATGCTGAAAAGTTACCTTGGCTAAGTGGCTTAATTTTTTATTTTTAAAGAGACAAGTATAATTAATTGAAATCTGCACTTACAAATTGCATAAATAATGACATTAATGTTTTAATTAATAATATTTAAAGTCTTTGAGTCATTTATTCAATCGATTTGTTAAAAACTGCTGATTCATTCAGGAACGAAGTAAGAAACTGTTTTTATGTTTTATGAATGGCTCGGTGAATCACCGATTCAAGGTGTTCAAAAAAGGTAAATTAATTCTGAAATGAAACACTGCTGTGTGAAGAGATTCACAACACGGCTTTGTTTAGAACCGTTTTTGCATAATATAGCAAAACGACAATATTTTCTTCACAATTTAATTCACATTTTAATATTAGCTATTCTTAATATTAACTTGTTGTTTATTGAATTTTGTTGCCCTGACTCTTAGTAAAGCCGGCCACAGACCAGGCTAAATGCTAACCAATCTGTTCGCATAATCACTCTAAATGCGTGTGTGTGTCCAAGAAAGTCTTTGCATATAAAAGGCCTACTTAAAAATCTATATTTGATGCTTTACAGTAGGGGTGGGCGATATGACCAGAATCTTGTATCACGATATGAGAAATTTCATATCATGATAACGATACATATCTTGATATAGTTATTTTTTCTTTTAAAAAGGTGTTTTATGATATTAAGATCTTTGATACCATAGAATTTTCATAATCCTTGTCACCAATGTCGATATCAAACTAATACAAGAAAATAATACAAAAAAAAAAACTCAAGCTCACTTGAGATAAATAAACAGTCAATGATGAAATAAGTACAAGAAAATAATTACAAGCAATAGGACAAAAAACTACAATAAATAAGAAATACATTGTGTAAATTAATTAGTCTTCACTGAGTAAGTTATATCCATCTATCTATATATCAATATCCACACACACACACACACACACACACACACACACACACACACACACACACATATATATATACATACATACATACAGGTGCTTCTCACTAAATTAGAATGTCGTGGAAAAGTTCATTTATTTCAGTAATTCAACTCAAATTGTGAAACTCTTGTATTAAATTCAATGCACACAGACTGAAGTAGTTTAAGTCTTTGGGTTTTTTTAATTGTGATGATTTTGGCTCACATTTAACAAAAACCCACCAATTCACTATCTCAACAAATTAGAATATGGTGACATCCCAATCAGCTAATCAACTCAAAACACCTGCAAAGGTTTCCTGAGCCTCCAAAATGGTCTCTCAGTTTGGTTCACTAGGTTACACAATCATGGGGACGGACTGCTGATCTGACAGCTGTCCAGAAGACAATCATTGACACCCTTCACAAGGAGGGTAAGACACAAACATTCATTGCCAAAGAAGCTGGATGTTCACAGAGTGCTGTATCCAACCATCTCAACAGAAAGTTGAGTGGAAGGAAAAAGTGTGGAAGAAAAAGATGCACAACCAACCGAGAGAACCGCAGCCTTATGAGGATTGTCAAGCAAAAGCGATTCAAGAATTTGAGTGAACTTCAAAAGGAATGGACTGAGGCTGGGGTCAAGGTATTAAGAGCCACCACACACAGACATGTCAAGGAATTTGGCTACAGTTGTAGAAGCGTCTTACCTGGACTAAGGAGAAGAAGAACTGGAATGTTGCCCAGTGGTCCAAAGTCCTCTTTTCTCAAGTTTTGTATTTCATTTGGAAACCAAGGTCCTAGAGTCTCGAGGAAGGGTGGAGAAGCTCAAAGCCCAAGTTGCTTGAAGTCCAGTATTAAGTTTCCACAGTCTGTGATGATTTTGGGGTGCAATGTCATCTGCTAGTGTTGGTCCCATTGTGTTTTTTTGAAAACCAAAGTCACTGCACCCGTTTACCAAGAATTTTTGAAGCACTTCATGCTTCCTTCTGCTGACCAGCTTTTTGAAGATGCTGATTTCATTTTCCAGCAGGATTTGGCCCCTGCCCACACTGCCAAAAGCACCAAAAGGTTGGTTAAATGACCATTGTGGTTGGTGTGCTTGACTGGCCAGCAAACTCACCAGAACTGAAACCCCAGAGAGAATCTATGGGGTATTGTCAAGAGGAAATGGAAACAAGAGACCAAACAATGCAGATGAGCTGAAGGCCACTGTCAAAGAAACCTGGGCTTCCATACCACCTCAGCAGTGCCACAAACTGATCACCTCCATGCCACGCCGAATTGAGGCAGTAATTAAAGCAAAAGGAGCCCCTACCAAGTATTGAGTACATGTACAGAAAATGAACATACTCTTCAGAAGGACAACAATTCACTAAAAATGTTTTTTTATTGGTCTTATGAAGTATTCTAATTTATTGAATTGGTGGGTTTTTGTTAAATGTGAGCCAAAATCATCACAGTTAAAAAAACCAAAGACTTAATCTACTTCAGTCTGTGTGCATTGAATTTATTTAATATACAAGTTTCACAATTTGAGTTGAATTACTGAAATAAATGAACTTTTCCACAACATTCTAATTTATTGAGAAGCACCTGGCTGTATATTATAATATTTGTTCATATCTTCATACCTTATAGTTGCATTTAGCAGATTACAGCTTGGGTCTGGACAAGTTTATCAGAATGAAGTCATCCTGCAATCACACACTTTGTACCACAACAGTTTCAAAATATTTTTATGTAAAAT